>NW_027153344.1:0-36774 GCF_002600585.1 Cystoisospora suis
AAATGGAAATCCCGAGACGTGTGGTGATGAGGATGGTCGGAAGCTCCTGTCGAGAGAGAAGAAGCGAAAGGAGAAGAAAGTGGGAGAGGAGAAGAAGAAGAAGGAGAAGGGGGAGGGAAAGGAGAGCTAGATTCCCGAGCCATCATGAAGGGAAGGGAAAGAAGAAGAGAACGGATTTCTGTCAGAAGAAAGAAGAGCAAGAAGAGATTGACGAGAGGACAAGAGCCATGGAAATTGTTTCTATCTGGTGGAAAGAAAAGAGGAAAGGACACGCAGGAGGGAGAAGGAGGGGAGAGAAGAGAAGAAGACTCGACTGGCTCGAGAGAGAGACGAGACGAAGGAGGAGAAGTTGTGAGGCGATGAGTGGAGAAAGAAGGAAAGTGAAGAAAGAAATAACAAGAGAAGGTGCGTAGAGTAAAATGCTCTACACGAGGGGTAAACTTCCCTCATGCACCCCTCAGATGAAAAGGAGGGGGCGAGCCTTTAGATCGTACAAGAAGAAGAGAAAGAAGCTGTGTTTCTTTCTTCTTTCTTTCCTCATGCTGACAGATTTCTCACCTCATCTCCTTCTGCTCCTTTAACTTCTTCACCTTCGCCCTCTCATCATACACTGGGGGAGAGATGTGAAGAAGACTGGATGCCTTCTCTTCTTTCTTCATCTTTTCTTTGCTATGAACTTACTAAGAAAAAGAGACTGGTCTCTTGAAAGATGCCTACTCCACAACACAACAAGCAGACACGACCTCCTACCTGCAATGCAGTGGATGGAGACTCAGCAGAGATAGAGATAGACAGAATTCATTCACGTTAGAAGAGAACAGGGAGAGAGTCCAGGGAAACAGAAGGGAGAAAAGAAAGAAGAAGAAAGGAGAAAGGCGTGAAGAGAGGAGAAAGGGGAGAAACAGGAGAGGAAGAAGCACACCCCCCGCGTAGTCTACATAGGAGTCACTCGATCTTCTTCATTCTTTCTCATGTCGTCCTCTTCATGGACTATCTAAATGAGGCTGAGAAATCGATTTAGGAAAGAAGAACAACATGGGAGACTCATTCAGTAGTAGTTGTATCTCCCTCTCAGCAGGATTCTGTTTCTCTCCCCTTTCCCTCCCTTCCCCTGCATGCAAGAAGAGTAGCCAGCCGTATGAATGATGGTAATGAGGCTTGTGTCTTCCCCGCCTCGGTCGCTTGGACCGAAGAGGTAGAACTGAAGTAGAACGGATAAGATCGAAGAATGCCTTGTTGAAAAGCTCATCTTTGGACCAAGAAAAGAAGATAAGTGAAAGCAATGGTGGCCATTTGAATTGATTGGCTTCTTGATGACAACCATCCGTATACACACATAGAAAAAGGAACTTAAGGCAAGAGACCCATGAGGTGTATGTACACCCCAAGACCACTCGAACCTTCTCCTCCCTCTCCCTGCCCCCCTCCCCCCTCTTCCTCCCGGTGACTCAACTTGACCGACAAAGCGAAGACCTACTTTGATCGGTTTCTTTCTCTTTCTTCTTTCAAGACAATTATATGAAGCATGTGTTTCTCTCAAATGAACTCGCTTTCTCCATCCAAGAAGAAGGAAGTCTCCCCGAATTGCCAGTCCTCTTCACCCAAGCAAAGCATCTGTTGGCTCGCGGTTTCTCCCTCCCGTGCCTTCTCCTCTTCCACTCTACTAGACGAAGGTTTCTAGCCAAGAGGGATAGATGTCTTCTTGCTTCTATGAAAGCAGTTCTTTGCTATTAGGGAAACACATTATATCTCTTTCTCTCTTTTCTTCTCTTATTTCTTAGTCCATCTCCTTCCCTGCGAAGCATTTTCCTTTCGTCCTTCTCACCTATAGGCTTCTTTCTTCGTCGGTTTTCTTACGTCTCTTCTTGTCAAGGTCTTGTCTTGTGAAGACTTCGCCCGTGTAATGACTCGAAGGGCTACGAAGTTCCTTTTCTTTCTTGTCCCCTTACAACTTTCATCTCTTCTTTCTGTCCTTCTTAAAAAGAAAAGCAGTCTAAAAGGAAAAAGGCTTGGAACTGAGAAGATGTGTTTTGGACTTCCTTAATCATTCTTCTTCGATCTTGCGGGTCACCTTTCGATCTTATAGATGTCTTCTTGTACGAGTGCTCTTCTTCTCTTCTTTCTACCAACATGTTCGCGACCTCCTCTACTTTTTCCCTCCCCTTGTCATCCATCAGATTTCCTCTCCTTTCTTCTCTCGTGCCGACGGTCTCTCGTACGTCTCCTTCCCCCCCCTAACTTCTAACGCTTGTTTGCATCGTGTTAATCTCCCTTCTGCTTCTCCAAGTCATATCAACCGACCTGTGTTGAGAAGGGAAGAAATCTCTCCTCTTCTTTGCCTTCTTCATCTTGAAGAACGTACGTATGTCTTCCATCCGGCTAGAACTACGGTGTACTTACAGCTTAGCTGTCGTTCGTGTTCTCTCTCTTTTGTCTTCTTTGATTCGCTTCATCAAGGAAAGAAATAGATAAATAAATAGATAAAGGATAGTTAGATTAAAGATAGATAGATTAAAGATAGATAGAGACGAAGAAAAAAGAGACTCACAGGGAAGTGCGAAACCATGTGAATGGTCAAAGATTCATCTTCTTCACTTCATTCTTCTTCCTCTTCTTTTCCCTCTTTTTCTCGAGTCCTTTCTTCTTTTCCTCATATATCAAAGTGACCATCATGACGCCCTCCTCTTCTTCTTCCTCTCATCCTCGTCGTTACCATGGTAGGAAGATTTTCTCTCACCTTTCTTCCTCTCCTCCTTCTTCTTCTTCACCTCCGCCACGCCCTTCATCTTCTCGTATCTCCCTTTCTTCTAGACCTTGTATGGATCCCCCTTCTTCTTCCTCTTCTTCTTCGTCTCACCAAAGTCGTCTTCGCTCTTTACACTCTCGGGCCGAATTTTCTTCTCTCCAGCCCCACTCTTGCTATTGTCCCTCTCTTCCTCTTTCTTCTATTCTTTGTGAAGAACAGGAAGCGAGAAGACAAGATACTCCGACACTGAGATCTCTCTCCTGTTCATCGTCATCCTTGAGCTCTCTCCCTTCATCTTGTTCTTATTCTCCCTCATCTTCTTCTTTCTGTCGCCAACACACCTCCGCACCTGCCAAACCTCTCTCTTCTTCGTTTTCTTCTTTACTTCCGCTTTCTCCTTCGTCTTCTTCTCATCTTGGTAAGGTTCCCTCTTCTTCTTCTTGCTCGATCTCTTCTCCTAAGAAAAGACACCTCATTCTCCTTCGTCCTTCTTCTTCCCCCCCCCAACAGCCCATATCTCCTACGGTCGAAGGGGAGCAGACGTCTTCTTTTCATTCTAGATCATCTCCACGTGTTAAGAAGGAAGAAGCAGAACACGTCCAACGGTCATATAGCTTGAGAGGAGAAGAAAAGAAAGAAAAACGCTTAGGAGAACCCCCCCCTTCTCTCTCTTCTTATCCTTCTATCTTAACAGGAGAAGATCAGATGAAGTTTGCAGAGGCTTCTCTTTCTCTTCTTCTTTCTCCTTGTTCTCATCGTTCATCGAGATTCCATTGCAAAGAGACAAGGGGGTCTATAAAGACGAGGAAAAAGAGGATAGAAATAGAAGATGGAGGGAAGGGAGAGGAAAAGAAACACTCTCTTTCTTCTCTTCTTCCTTATCAGGAAAGTCATCTTTACTCTTCATCTTGTCTCCCCTCTGTGTCGTGTGCTTCTCCTTCCTTCTCTTCTTTCTCTTTCCCGCTAGCTTCTTCCTCTTTCTGTGAAGAGGAGAGAGAGAAGAAGACGAAGGTGACGATGAATGAAGAAGATAAAGAGGACAACAAGAAGACATGTAGAGATGCAGAGAAATCTTCTTCTCATCCGACGGTTTCAAGCAGTCGGGTAGAGAATGATTTAAAGGCTCAGATGGAAAGGATAGAGAGGGAGCATAGAGAGCCTTCTCATCGACCATTGCAAGCTTCTTCTTGTTGTCTTCTTCCCCTACCGAAAGACCCTACTATTGATAAGAGTCTCTTAAGAAAAGGTCTCCTTGAGAATCTCCAGAAATCCACCTTGACGCCTGTCTCTTCTTCTCTCTTTTCCATATCATACCACTTTCTCTCTTCGCAGCATTCTTCTGCTTCTTCCTCCTCTTCCTCGTCTCTCCCTTCTTCTCCTCTTTATCCGGTCCGTCGTTCTTCTTCTTCTCCTGTACATACAGACGAGGGAGTAAGATCTATGCACCCCGGTCGTATCAACCGACATGCTAACGACGACAGGCGCACTGTACATACACCTGAGAGAAGAACGGAATATCTCTCTTCTTCTTCTCCTTCTCATCCCACGTCTCATCTCCCTTCTACTTCTCTTCGAATTCTTTCTCAAGATAAGGAGACGATAAAGAAGCGAGGAAGTTCAGAAGAAAAGAAGATGGTCTCGCTCACGAAGGACTTCCATGCAACAGTGTCATATAAAGGAGAGAAGAAATTCTTCTATGAGAAGAAGGATAAGAAGCAAGATGAAAGAAAAGGAGGAAAAATCCGACATATCTCAAGGACACCGAAGGTTTTCTTCTATCCTTCGTCTTCAGCTCATCTTGTTCAGAAGTCTCTCTCTCTTTCTCAGAATTATTCGTCTCTCTTCTCTTCTTCTTCTACGAGTCATCCTTATTCTCTCTCTTCTTCTTCTCTTCTTTCTTATGAAGGGCAGCAAGAGAAAGAAAAGGCGACGCGACTCGTGCGAAAACAAGAAGGGACAGAAAAGGGCTCGTCATCTCACCCGTCAAAGAGAGAAGAAAGAGAGAGAAAGACAGTCTCTACAGAAAGAGACAGAGGAAGAGAAGAAGAAGAAGAAGAGGAAAGAAGGAAGAAGAAGAAGAAGGAACAGAGGGAGACCCCGGACAATACAGATGAACGAGATAGGCACCACAGTACACACACACAAGAGAAAGGACGTTCTTCTATCCCTTCTTCTTCTTCTCGCCCTACTTCTTCTTTATCTCTCTCTACTTCTTCGTCTCCTCCTCCTCCTCTTCATTCTTCTTCTTCTCGCCCTACTTCTTCCTCTTCTTCTCATGCGTGCTCTTCTTCTTCTTCTCCTCCTCCTCAGTCTTCTACGTCTCCTCTTCCTAATCCTTCTCCTCCTCCTTCCCATTCCTCGTCGTCTTCTTCTTCTTCTCTCAATCTCTCCTCCTCTTCTTCGTCTTCTTCTTCTCTCCCCAGTACTGCTCCTTCTTCTCCTCCTCTTCACTCTTCTACCTCTTCTCTTCCTAATCCTTCCTCTTGTTCCCCTAATCTTTCTTCTTCTTCCTCTTCTTGTCTATCTATGAGATGTGCATGCGGAGGTCGAGTTGCGTGTCTTCATCATCTCCATAGAAAAGCTCTGAGTGAAATCCGAAAACGTCAAAAAGAAAGATTAGAGAAGCTGCGAAAGAAAACTTCTCTTCTCCGAATACAAGACGAATGGCACCATATTGTCCGTCTCCTTTCAGAATTCTACCAAGTAAAAGCCCCATTCTTGCCTTCTTCCTCTCTTCTTCCTTCTTTCTCCTTCTTTTCTTCGCCTGATGCGCTTCTTTCCTCTTTTCTGTCCTCTTCTTTTCTCCGTTCTCTTCTTCTCCTTTGGTTTCTTTTGTCTCAGGAATTTCTTCTCTTCTATTCAGAATCGACGCTCGCTTATAAGGATTTTACCGACATCTCTATTCTTCTTATGCGTCTTTTCATTGCCTATTTCTACATAGATTTAAGAGTGTCTAAGAGTGTACCATCTCTCTATATATGTATGTGTAGACATGCATGTACGTACTACAGGTCATTCTTTCTTTCTTTGCATGCATGGACTTATTTCTCTGTATGTGTGATGCTGTATACAAATCTCTCACCTCTCTGTACGTTGTCTATACGTAGACAGATAGATAGATAGATAGAGAGGGAGATAGTTAGATAGATAGATGGAGATACACATAGCTCTATAGATACGTATACATGTGAATCTAGTCCCAATATCACTTTATCCTCATGTATGAACATACACATATATAGGCATAGATGGATTGAAGATAGACAGACTAAAGGTAGATAGTATACACAGATCAACGGCAGAAAAATAGATAGATAGATTAAAGATAGATTAAAGATAGATAGTGGGACTGGAGACAGATGGGTAAGTTGGTAGACAGTTGGATAGATCCGCATGTGTGTTGGTGTGCAATGTCTAGCTAGCCATTATGTATAGAAAGGAATTTGGACTCGGCTGGGATGTTCGTTTCTTCTATCGTCACTTCTTTCGTATGACTCTTGTCTCTTTCTTCTCCTTCTCTCCTGAACCTCTTCTTCTTTGTCTTTCTTTCATCTTTCTTGACTATTTTCTCAGGAGAGAAGCCTTCGCCATGGAAGTCTCCCTTCATTATCTTCCTCTCATCCTCTTGCCTCCTTATATAAGAAAGTCGAAGAGAAGGAACGTGCCTATACGACTCTCTTAGGAGAAATCGAAAGAAGAAAGAACCTTTCAGAAGACCTCCGACACCGAAGACGCAGACTGCATGCATCTGTGGAGAAGCTCTCCGAAAAGGAAAAGAGGAAGAAGAAGAAAGGAATGCCAGGAGGAGAGATGAGAAGCGAAAGAGAGAAAGTTCAAGAAGAAGAAGAAGAGGAACAAGAAGAAGAAGAAAAGGTGTTTCTACGTCAGAAAGAAGAAGAAGAGAGAGAATGCGAAGAAGAGAAGAAAAGACTGGCACAACTTGAGGAAAGACTATATCACGCTCGGAGAGATCTAGAGGCTCACGAAGCCTCGAAGAAAAGAATGGAAAGAAAAGAGAAAAAGAAGAAGAAGAAGAAAGAAGGAGAAGAAGAAGAAATCCCGAATAGAGAAAGCTCACAGGAGGAAGAAGAGAAGAAAGAGAGAGATGAATCTCTTCATCTTCTTTTTGCTGAAGAGAAAGAAAATTACTTCGCACAACAAGCCAACTGGTAGGTTCTGTTTCGGAGCTCTTCTCCATGGGGGGGCGGATGTATTAGCCACTCTAGTGCAGGTCTTTCCTTTTCATTTACATTCACCGATGTCGAGAGAGAAGAGAGACAGAAAGAAAGAAAGAAAGAAAGGCGGAAAGAGAGAATGAAAGAAAGAAGGAAAGAAAGATGAAGAAGGAGACTCAAGAAAAAGAAGTTGAGGCCAAAGAAGGCTACGTAAACATACATACAGAGAGAGAGAGAGAAGGAGAGTTTCCCGTATTCTGTATCTAGGGAGGACTATCTCGGTGTAACTAGGTATTCTAGACCTATCTAGAGAGAGATATTCTACACCCTACTGAGTAGTGTGATCTATTCGATGAGGTTCTTTTCTTCCATACCTTCTTCTCCTTCTTGTTGGATATACATAGTCATGTCAGCCGTTCTTCTAGTCGTCCCCCTGCAAGTAGAGATGACTGGTCGATATGTATCTATGAAGATGTATGTAGATGCTTGTATGAATGTGTATGTATATAAATATCCATGTATGTGTATGTATGTATGTCTAGCGGCTTACCCACTTCAAGTGCCTGTGTGTCTTGAGCTTACGGGCTTGTCGTCTTCCTCCCTGCTAAGACATAGTGATGGAAACGATGAGACAGCAAACACTCGTAGCTAGAGAGCCAGACATACATCTATGTATATATGTATGTTCAGATAGAGATATATAGATCTTTATAGATAGATCTAGGTGGTAGCTGAAAGGAGACACCATGTTACGTCCATTCTCTACTCAGCCACTGGAACTCCATCTCTAAAGTCTGTCTTTACGAGGCTCTACGATCTGAAGAGAGAAGATGAACAGCGCGATAATAAGGTACTCCTAGGAATCCAAGAGAGTTCAAACACATGGGTCTTTCTCCTGTTCTCTTTCTCTTTTCTTTCTCTTTTTGCTTCTGTTCCTTCGTTTCTTTCTATTTCTCCTATCTCCAGCGAGAAAAGAAGAGAGACAGAAGTGGAGAGAAAAGTGCGTAGTGAAGTGAGGGCTGTAGAGTTAGAGAGAGAAGCTCTCGATATCAAGAAGAAACTTGAGAGATGTCGAGCGATCGTCCAAAGCCGCCAGAATGAAGTAGAAGAACTGGAGAAGAGAATCGAGAAGAAAAGAGAGGTAAGAAGGAAAAAAGCAAGCAGGGAAGGAAGGAAGGAGAGAGAGAGAGAGACGGTGATGCTAGTCCGTGTATCAGCGAAGTTGTAGATGGTCAGGTTGAAAGAATGAAGAAAACTCTCTTTCTTTTTCTCTCTCTGTCTCTGTCTATTTCTCTCTCTATGCATACATATATATCTCTTTATATTTTTGCTGTTTGCGTCTCTTTGGATTCGCGATGACTGAGACTATGGGGGTCTATAGAGAGAAGAAACAATTCCCAGCAAAGGGTGGCGCAATCTGCTTAGGGATAACTAAAAGCCTTGGAGCTGCAGGAGAGATCGGAAACTACAGATCTATATATATATATATATATATATACAAAGAGAGAGAGAGAAAGAGACGAAGAGAGATATACACATATATATATATATATATATGATCAGTGCATACTTGGATATGTGCCTGTGCGTCTGAAAAGCAAATACACGTAGATAGATAGATAAATAAATAGATGAAATGAATAGATAAATAGATAGATAGATTAAAGATAGGATAGATAGATAGATATAAGTACAGTGAATGTGTGTATGATGGAGCTAAGAGAGTTGAACCGTGTTGACGGAGAAGTGAGGAGAAGCTGAAAGAAGACTGGAGGAGAGAGCAAACTAACATAAATACTTCATTTGACTGCAAGACTTGTAGGAGAAGAGAAACGCAGAGGAGTTGATTGAAAATGTCTAGGATAAGGAGGTATAAGGCAGATAGATCTCGACGTCTTTAGATTAGACTTGGGTCGGTCGCTTGAAAGGTAGATTCATCCTCTTCCTATCCTTCTCCTCGCATATTCGAAGATCATCCTCTCTTCACATGTCTCTTTCTTTTCTTCTCTTTCTCTCTCTTCTTTGTTTCTCTCTTTTCTCTTATTGTTCATCTATGTTTCTTCTTCTTTTTCCTCTTTCATTTCTCTCCCCTTACCTCTCTCTTCTTTCTCTTTTCGTCTCTCTTTCTCTCGCTCGACGGCCTTTCAGCGTCTGGAGCTTCTTTCTTCATCTTTCTTTTCTCTCTCTTCTTCCTTCGCTGAGAAACCCAATGCAAACAGTGATCTCAAAGGCAACGAACTGCAGCTAAGAACGTCGAGAGGCCTAGTAGAAAAGATCTCTTCTTTGAGACAGAGAACGACCAGAGATTCCTTTCTTTCGAAGCATCTCTCATCGTCATCTCCTTCTATTTCTTACTCTCCTTCTTCTTCTTCTTCATCTGCATCATTCTTGGTGGGTCTTTCTTTCCCTCTCTCCGTACACGCTCAAGACCAACACTCTGCCCTCGTTCATCTTCCTCTCTCTTCTTCTTCTTCATCTTCTCTTCCCTCGTTTACTGTTTCTTCTTCTTCTCTTGGTAGAGTGAAAGAAGAAAATGCTTCTTCCTCTCTTCTTCATTCGAGACTCTCTACAACAGCGTCTTCTTCTTCATCTTCTTCCTTCCTAGTGGAGAGAGAATCTCTCTATCCCCTTCGTGCCGTCCCCCCGACAGTCTCTCCCCCTTCTTCAGCTCTTTCTGTCCTTTGTTCTCCAGATGAACTAAGAAAGAAACATATCTCTGGAGGAGAAGAAAAAGAAGAAGAAAGGTCTTTACGAAAGAAAGAAGAAGACGAAGGAGCGGATAGGAGAGGTTCTCCTATTCCTCCTATACTGAAAGAGAAAGAAGAAGAAACCGAAGAGAGAAAGAAGGAGAAATTCTCTCCATGTCAGAAGAAGGAAATAGCGATAAAGGATATTCATCAGACTAGACTTGCCGAGAGAGAAGAGAAGAAAGAGCCACACCTCAGCAGCAAAAGAAGACAAAAGGAGAAAGAGAAGGGGGAGACAAAGAAGAAAACGACGCATGCCGACCAAGACGATTTCTTCGATAGAAAGAGAAGGGAGGTTGAGAGAACGAGAGAGAGAATGTGCTTCTCTCCTTCTGCTTTTCTCTCTACAGAATGTATAGATGAAGATAAGGAGATGACTATTCAGCAAGAGAAGGAAGAAGGCAAGAAGATCAAGAAGAAAAAGAAGAAGAAAGGGAATGGGAAAGAAGAGATTCTGGGGAATAACAATAATGAAGATGAAGGTAGACGACTAGCTGAAGAAGAGGAAATTTTTGCTTTAGAGCTTGAGCTAATTGCTTCTGAACTCGATCTTCCTGTCTTGGAACAACTTCAAGAGAAATCGATTCTCTCCAGGTTTCTTAAAGATCCCGCAAGGAAAGGACAAGAAAGGACGGAAGAAAAGAAGGAGAAGAAAGAAGGAGAGAGAAAAACGAAAGGAGAGGGTGTAGATGTAGATGAGAGAACTGCATCAGACCTAGTGAGGAAAGAAGAAACAAACTCTCTTTCTCGTCCTCTCGATCATTACGAGGATCCTACAGTTGAAGGAGGAGTCAGGTGTATGTACACCTCAGCCGAAGGGATGTCTGTATATGACCACGGGGGTGAGAGGGGGCAAGGAGAAACGGCAGGAGTTCTTCTTAGAGGAAAAGAAAGAGAAGACGAGAGCTCAGCACAGACAATTCACCCAAAGAAAGAAGAAAAGAAGACTAGAGATACAGAAAGAGAAGAATTAGAAGAGGAAGAAGAGAGAGGGGTTTCCTCTACGAATACGACAATGCCGGCGTTACTAACTTCTACTCCCTCATTATCTCTAAAGAAGAGAGAAAAGACGATGAAGAGAATTGAATTCTTTCGCTGTCTTCTTCCAAGTTCTTTAGAGGAAAACCGACAGTGCGAAGAAGAAGCAGAAGAGAAGAGAAAGGAAAGTATCAAGATAAGTGAAGAGTCTCAACGGATACAGAAGGAGAAAGAAGAAGAGACGAATGAAGAGGTGAAGATCGGAGCGTTTGAAAGAGGAGAGAGGAAGCATGAGGTAAGGGTGGCGAAGAAGAAGGAGAAAAAAGAAGAAGAAAGAAAGGAGACGAAAGAAACGTTAGAAGAGAGAGACACAGTAGACATCACACAAAGGGAGAATGAAGGAAGGAAGAAATGTGATGTTCCGTTAGAAAGACAAAGAATGGTCATGAGGTGTACATACACCCCGGCTTCCGAGAGACAGGTTTTCACCGTAGAAGAGATCAAGAGAAACGAAGAAGAAAAAGAAGAAGGAGGAAAAGAACATTCTCTAGAATCGAAAGGAGACTCTTATGCTTTGGTAGAGGATCTAAAGACATCCTCGTCATTCTCGGCAAAGAGAGAAGCAAACAACTCGATCGAGAAAGATACCAAGACACAAAAAGAAGAAGAAGAAGAAAGAGAAGAAGATGGAGAGAAAGAAGAGAAAGCTCAGTGGAGAGAGTTTCTCTCTTGGCTCTTTCTCGACAGGAATGAAAAGACAAGTCCTCACACAAAGGAAAGATGTGAAGAGAAAGAAACGAAAGAAGAAGAAGAAGAAAGAGAAAGAAGAGAAGAGGAGAGTGAAGACATGAAGTTGTTCTCTGCTCCTGCCTCTCGTCGTGCTCCTTCTTCTTCTTCTCTTCTTCGTTTTCTTTCTTCGATAAGAGACGACAGCAGGCATGACGAGAACGTGTCTATCAGAAGATATCTCTCACTTGGCTCAAAGAAAGACAAAAGAACTTCTCAGCTTCTCTCTTTCCAGCATTCTCCCCCTTGTTCCTCTGCAGTCCTCCCTTCTTATCTTGCGAAGACCGACATATCTCTCTTCTCTGAGAGACAGGCAGAAAGAAAGATGAAAGAGAACGACGACGAGAGTCAAGAAAGAAGAAAGAAAGCAGAAGAAGATCGAGTTCCTTTTCATCTGAAAGAAGAAGTAGTAGTAGTAGTAGTAGAAGAAGAAGAAAAGGTGACGGGGAGAAGAAAGAAAGAAGAGACAAAAAGGCCTTACCTTCACTTCGAATCGACAGGAGAGAAAACAGAAGAAAGTCATGAGGGTCTTTTTAGTGAGGAGAGAAGAAGAAGAAGAAGATATCTCCAGAATGAAATAAAGATAGAAATGCTAAGCAAACTCATCGAGCACGTTGAAGCTCTTCTTCCTTCTTCTCCTCATACATCTCCACTTTCTCAGGGAGATGGGGTGAAGAGAAGAATCGAGAGAACTCTGAGAAGGAAGCGAGTAGAGGCAACTCTAGACAAAGCTAGCTGCGGGTCGATGTCTGTCGCGTCTGGAAAAGCTCGAGACAAGAAGAAGATGCATCTGAGAATGAACTCGAACAAGACAACTGTCTCTTCTCTCAAAAGTGCCACTTCAGAAGGATCTCTCTTCAAGATGGATAGACATCTTTCTTCTTTTCAAGAAAGAGCAAAGAAAAGAGGAGAAAGAATACCTCCAATCTCGCCGTTGTCTTCAGCCGTCTCATCTAGTTCATGTGATGGCGGTGGAGGGACATCTTTCGCTTTCTCTTCTTCCTCGAAGTCTTCTAGTTGTTTCTCTTTCTCCCCTTCTTCTCTCAGCAGCAGCCCTGAGAAGCAGATGAGAGAGAAGAGAAATCTGCTTTCTCTTCCTTTGTTTCAAAGAGAGAAAGGCAAGATCGATAGAAATACAAAAGATAGGCTTCTTCGTCCACGAGAGAAAGAGAGTGCGAGTGAAGATAAAGAAGAAGGAGAGAAACCAGGGAGAACATCTAAGGCAGGAGAAGAGAAGGAAGATGAAAGGAAGAAGGAGAAGGAGAAGAGTGATAGAGAGGCGGGGACAGAATGTGTAAAAAAGAGGGAGGAAGAAGGATCTAAAGAAGAAGAAGAAGATTTCTCTAGAGAGATCACAATTCACTGGTGTCCCGCTGAGACAAGAGAAAAGAAGGAAAAGGATGAGGAGAATGAAGAAAGAGAAAAGAAAGAAAAGACTCAAGAGTGGACAGAAAGAACACGAGAAGAAGAAGAACATGAAGGAGAGGTAGGGAGAGAGGGAGAAGAAGAAGAAAGAAGAGAGGTAGGGAGAGAGGGAGAAGAAGAAGAAGTGAAGCTAGCTGGAGTGAAGAACACGATGGAGGGAGGCCCTAAGAAGTCCAGGGAGACTTGGAGGCAAGTGAAAAGAGATCTAAAATTCTTTGAATCTTCTCAGATGAAAGAAGAAGAAGAAGAAAAAGGAAATCTTAGCGAAGGAGATGTACACCTCATCTCAAAGGGAGTAGGAGAAAGAGAAGAAAAAGAAAGACAGGAAGAGGACAGAGAGAGGCTCTTTGAAGAAGAGAGATACTTACAGCATATAGAGGGGAAGTCGGAAGTTCAAGATCCTCGTTCTTCTGCCTCTTCAACGCTTTCTCCTTCTTCTTGTTTTTTCTCTTTGTCTCCTTCTTCTCGTCGTGCTATCGGGCGTCCCTCCGCCCTCTCTTCTTCTCTTTCACCGTGTGTTAAGTCACTTCATAGCCACAGATCTTTCTCTCCTTCTTCCTCATCTTCTTTGCGCCTTGGTAGGAACAAAGAAGAAGAGAATCGGAATGATGTAGAGGGAGAGAGACCAAGATTATCTGAGAGACTTACCTTATCTCCGAGAGTCTTATTTCTCCCTTCTTCTTCTTCATCTTCTTCTCCTCTCTCAGGTTCGACCTCTTCAGATCTTTCATCTCCTTCGTCTTCCATCACACTGGCTCAGTGGAGAAAAGAAGAGAAAAAGATCTCTTCTTCTTCTCCTTTTTCATCGCATTCCTCGTCCTCGTCATTCTTTCCTTCTTCTCTCCGTCCGTCGTCTACGTGTTCGTTTTCTTCTTCCTCTTCAATTCCTTCGACTCCCTCACATGACAGATCGCATACACCTGTCCATGCATCTTCTTCTTCTTTCCTTCCTTGTGTATCTACTTCTCTCACCTCTTCTTCTCTCCCTCCTTCCTCTCTCCCGCCTTCTTTCCCTCCTTCTTCTCTTCCTCATTCATCGAATGCTTCTGGTCCTATCTCTTCTTCCTCTTTCCTTCCTCTCTCGTCTTCTTCTACTCCTTCATTACCGTCTTCTCCCTTACGTTCACCCCCATCTCGCCTTACGTCTTCCCACCCTCCTCTTTCTCCTCCGCCGTCTTCTTCTTCTGTCTTACCTCCAAGTACCGCCGGTGTATCTTCTTCTCTTTCTTCTCCGTCTCCCCGTCACCGCACTGGAGCTCCTTCTCCCTCGAAAGCAGCTGAGCTCGCCGTCTGCATCTACTCCTTCACTTCATCTTAGTCCACCTCGCTTCGAGTCTTCTCCCTTTCTTTCCCATACGTGTTCTGTAGAGAAACTTTCTCCGCGCCTTCAAGAAGAAAGAGAGACCTTAATAAGACGGGAGAAAGAAGAATAGAAGAATAAGGCAAAAGGAGAAATGTCTCTTTATTATGCCTATTACAACTTAGGAGTCTATTCTGAAAAGGGAAGGTCTTACGCTTTCAATCTTTCGCCTCCTTCTTCTCTTCTCCTTTTCTTAACAACCACAAAGGAAAGATCGAGTGTGCGTTTCATTCGTAAACGAAGAAGAAAGAAGTGAACTGCAAATAGGATTTTAGTCGCTCATTGGGTCCAGGTGTATATACACGCGGAGGTGTAGTTCGTACTTCAGGTTGATATACACCCGGAGGTGCAGTACGTCAGGTGTATATACACCTGGATGCGCAGTACTTCAGCTGTATATACACCCGGATGCGTTCTACTCCAGGTGTAGATACACCCGGAAGTCCAGTAGTTCAGGTGTATATACACCCAGAGGTGTAGTACGTCAGGTGTATATACACCCGGATGCGTAGTACGTCAGGTGTATATACACCCGGAAGTCCAGTATTTTTTCAGGAGTACCAAGAACCTCAAGGTACTACGAGTACGCGATAGGTAGTGCTGCTATTCAATTGATTCGATTGCATTCAGGCCAAAGCGGTAAAGAATCGATCCCTAAGAGGATTCTTTTCAATTTTCGAAATGTTTTCTTCCCGTAAAATGAACCTGCACAGGAGGGAGAAGAGAACGATGCATGCATGCATTCTTCCGCTGCCGCATTTCTAGAAGGCTTCAGTGAAGTCACACATAACGACCGCGTCATACACATACAGCTCCATTCCCTTCAGGTACTCCGCGCCCACCTACGTACGTGGTTTTATATACATATACACATACACCCGACAGCGCCTCACGCGATGATACTGCCACTGTTACGTCCGTAGAAATCTAAGCATATGAATACATATGCAAGAGTATATATCAACACATAGATGAATCTTTATGTGGAGGCCTCGATCTCTGTACCCGGTCTATCGTATAGGGAAAGGAGAGTGAAAAGACGCGTCGCCCTATCGTCAATGGCTTTGCTTTTGAGAAAGAGTGGGAGTGATACAGGGAAAGGACTGAATGACGAAGAGCATCTCGATATCTTCATCTTCTTTCTTTATCCTCCTGTAGATTCTCTAGTAAAAGAATACATCTTGAATCTCCTGTCTCTTCTTCAGAAAAGCGACCCCAGCCATCGTAACCAGAAAGGCTCTCTTCTTCTTTGCCTTTTCTCCTGGCGCTCTCTTCTTTCTTTCTTTCTTTCTAGTCTCTCTTGTCAGCCTTGACTAACTCAGGCGAACACTTGCCGATCTCTGTTGTCCGTTTTCGTCTTGGAAAGACAGTCAGTTCTCTTTTCTTTCCTTTCGTTCTCTTCTCTTCATCGTCGTGCGCTTTTTAGAGACTTTGAATGTTCTGCGTGTGCATGCACCTCGTGGACATGAGGTGAATTGATAAATAGAGAGAAAGATAGATCAACAGCACGCATATATAGTTATTTGTATATATGTCTATACGGAGAAACAGATCGGCGAACGTTTGGAATATGCAGATACCGTACCACATATATCTCCCAGTATACCTCCTAGAGTTTCTACACACGCCTGTAAGCAGACCTATGTACTTTATACAGATATGTACGTCTGTGTAAAGTTGAGCGTTAACTCAAGAGAAAGAATAGGGCAGAGAGGTCCCCAAAGACGAAGAGGAAGAAAACTGGGACTTACTGAAGAGAGATCGTGTGGAGAAGGGGAAGAAAAGCCATTAGAAGGGCCTCTCTCAATCGTGGATAAAGACAATGAGTGAAAAGAAGATAGAAAACGAGGAGAAGGGCACCAGTTGAAACGCCAGACTCTCCCCTTCTCCTCTTATCGGTAACTCGCATGCATGCATGCATCACAAACTTCTCAAGAGAAAAAGGTATTTCTTGGCAAATCATTCAAGCATGCTAACTAAAAGGATTCTCATCTTCACCTTTCCGATCATATAAAGAGGAGCTTCGAAGAATCGATTCAGCCCAAGAATTATGATATGCACGTCGTGCATCGAAGACATAGAAATAGAAACTTCTATCGATCTTCCTTCTCAACTTAGACTGTCGACAGTTTCTCCCTATCTCAAGGAGAAAAGACCTCAACAGCAGAAACGAGAGAAGTTGAGATTTTTCTTCTTCTTCTTGTTTCTTTCTCACATTCGATTTCTTCGAGATACGTACGCTGTGTATCATGACCCTGCTTCTCTCTGATTCACCCCAGACTTCCTCCTTTCTCTATCTACGTAACCATCTATCTATCCACCTATCTATCTCTCGACACATAGTTTATATAGACAGACGTAGTCGCTACCTAGATCGGCAGCTAGCTGCATGCACTCCTCTTCTTTCCTCGGAGGAAAAAGAAGAGAAGATAGAACTTGAGCCAAGAACGAAATATGAAAGACACCTGAGTTGTATCCGACAAGAAAATAATTAAAAAGAGACCTGGAATGAAATGAAGGAAACACATCAACAGAAAGACATGTACACATTATATGTATATGCTTTACCGACTATACAGATATATATATATGCACATACACGCAGAAATATATGTATTTATATGGAGAGAGATGTACCTAGGGTATACACACGTCTATCCGCCGATCCTACCGACAGAACGAGGTCCCATCTATGATCTTGATAAGTCTCGCTCTCTCTTTGTTTGTGTATCGTTTCTTTCTTATCGTTTAGGGATTTTTGAACTGTCCGAAGAGAGAGAAGAAGACGCATTGGTAGAAGCAGAATGAAGAGCGGAATCAGTGAATTGTGATAAGAGAGGGTGCTCTTCATAGAGGAAAGTAAGAAAGAGTTTTAAAGTACGGTTGGACTTGAGTTCGGATGGAAGTTCTTGAGCGGTCCCATTAAGAAGAGAGAAGAGAAAACCGAGTTGATCGAGGTCGTCGGGGCTTCGATGCTTGTTCTTCTTCCTATTGTTCTTTCGTCGATTGTCTTTCTGTTGCGTCATAGAACTAGGCAAGAGGCTCTCACTATTTTCCGTGGAGTCGGTTTTCTCCTTCTCCTCTTTTGTCTTCTCTCTCAAAGAAGTGTCCCTACTCTCCACATTTCGTGTGTCTCTCTCTTCATGTGGAAAAGAAGAAGAAGATGGGGGAGAGGAGGAGGAAGAAGAAGAAAAGGAAGGAGTGAAGTGTATGAGGGTTTGTAGCTCTTTCAGTTCATGGAGAGAGAAAGTATGGAGATACTTCTTGAAGAAAAGACGGAAGAGAGACTCGAGCTCTAGATGATGGATGCCTACACGAGTATAGTAAAGTAGATAACTTCGCAATTCTTCTTCTAGAATCATCTTTTTCTTCTTATCTTCTTCATCGTCATTCTCAAATCTCTCTTTTTCTTCTTTTCTCTCTTCAAGTCCTGCCTTCGTAGATGCATGAACAGCCTCGGTCTTTAAATAGCTTTCTTTTTGCTCGTTCTCATTTCTTTTCTTCTCCTTCGAGGTTTCTTCTCTCCGTTGTTTCTCTAAAAGATCACCGTAGACGCCTTCCGTTCTCTCTTCCTCTTGGAAATTGTTGCCTAGACTTTCCTTCCTTATGATCTCTTCTTGAAGCTCTTCTTCCCCTCTATCTCCAAGCGTCACCTGTTCTCTTCTTTTTCCTCTCTGTCTCTCTAGGAGTCTCTCTTCATTCTTTCTAAAGAAGAGTTCTTCCAGATACCTTAACTTTGGCAACGAGAGGTTACTTATACCTGGATGTACGCCGTCTTGAGAGCGATCTTTCAAGTTACTCTCCATCTCTCTCTTCTCTGTAAAGATCATATTCCCTTCTTCCTCTTGTCGCTCTTCATTACTACGAGGAAAAGGAAAGGTAGACCATTCACATGGGACACTTCTCTCGGAGAACGACGAAGAAGAAGAAGAACGAGGTGACTGGAAAGGATATCTTCGCATGTTCTTTGTGGCTAACGAGAGAGGAGGAAGTCTATAGAAATCATCGAAGGTACGGGCACTTGAGTCCTTACTACGAGATAAGTGTTGAAGAGTGTCGAAGAAAATCTGGTCGTCAGTTCTTCGCAAGATTTTCCTGCCCCCTCCTCGTGAGGTGTATGTACACCCGACTGGATTCAAGGGTTGATTCTGAAGAACGTCATGAGACGAAAGAAAGGTGTTTTCTTTGACGTCTTGTTCCTCTTCTTTTCCTTTTGATCTAGCATGACTATGGATAGAGATATCTCTTTCGTCCACATTTGAAGCAACACTCGATTCTATTTCTCTTACGTCTACTGTCTCCTCAGGTAAGTCGCCAAACGGCGCTGAGGTGTACATACACTCTGATTCCCGTCTATAACCCTGCTTGTCTTTCTCCGTCTCTCTCCTAGTAGAGTAGGGAGAATCGTGTGGATCTGAAGATCGAGAGACGCTTGCTCTCGATCCTTCATTAGTCTGTTCTCCACCGTTCTCAAACGAAAGAAAATCTCTTATCTTCAAAGCACTATGAAGGCCTTTATATCCCTTCAACATGAACTTCCCTTTCCGATGTTTCTGAGAGAACCTCCTATTGACAGGAGAAAAAGAAGACGGCGCATGAGTATGTTCCTCGATAGATGGAAGACTATTCTTCTCAGGTGATTCCAAGCACGGAGAACAAGAAGAAGAAGAAGGAGACGGAAGAGAGCATTCATCATTCTCGATGCGGGCTACTAGAAGAGCAGAACTCCTATCTGCCCCCCTTTCTCGGGTGTATATACAGGTCGTTTCGTTCCCCTTCACCCGTTTCTCTGTAGAGGGTTCAGGTGTCTTTTCCGAGTAGCGAGCATCACCGTAGTTGTCTTTCTCTTCTTCTTTGTCTCCTTTTCCATCCCTGCACCTTTTGTTTTCTTCTCCTCCTGTTTTACTCTTCCTCTTTTGATCTTCTTCCTCCTCTGCTTTTCTACCGTCTCTGTCGTCATGTTCCTCCCCTTCTTTCTCTTTGTGATGGTCTTCTTGCTTTAACAGTGAGTGATACCTCCCCTGAGAAGAAGATAAAGAGTGGGCACCTCGATCTTGTTGCGTTTCTTCAGAGAGCCTTTCTGTGGAGAAACATCGCCCTTCTCTCCTTCCCTCCTTACCAGATGGGAGAAGGAAAAAAGGATTTCTTCCGATACAAGCACCACCGACTTTCGTTACTTCAGTGTCCCTTGTCTGAGAACGTAGAGAATGAAGGTATGAAGATCTGCTAGGTTGATAGAGAAGTCTTCTTCTCTCTTCTTTTTGGTCGGCTGAAAAGAGGAGAGGAGATCCAGTAGAATGAGGGACAGAAGAAACTCTCCTGACTTCTTTAGAGAATGCTATTCTACTTTCTGAGGTAAAAGAGCTCCGCATTTCTCCTCCTATGATTCCCCAGCTACACAACCTCGCCATTCTGTCGTCCTATGGAAGAGAAAGAAAAGATAGACGTCTTCGAAAGCGTCTTCTGTTGAAATCCCCGTGCTCTTCTTGAAATACATCTCTTTCCGTGGAGAGTTCGAGTTGTAACTGCCATTCTCGAAGAAGGCGAAGGTGCACAGACAGAGGACGGGGAAGCGAAAGGGGGAGAATAAGACGGAGAAGAAAGACAGAGAAAAGAATTAGAAGGGAGAGTTAAGGCCTTTGCAGGAGAGCTTTCGAACGTAACCTCTCTGGCAGAGACGATCCGCACACGTCCTGCACAGACATGCACAAGACATCACATGCAGTGAGATCGAGAGATCATAAATAGAACGGGAGAAACAGAGAGAAGAAGAAAAGGGTGTGCGCTCTGAAAAGCTAACGAGGGAATGGGAAGGTATTTGGGGGAAAAATGCCATGAGAGTGTGATACATCTCGCAAGAAAATCGAATGTTGACGGGCACCTATTTCTGTCTCGTCTCCATTCTCTTTTCTGGAGCTCATTTCTTTTTCGTTGCATGCAACGCATGCAGACAGAAATTCAACGCGAAGGGAACTTGTCCAGCGAGTATCCTCTTTACACCTCTATCAAACACCTGCCAGTATATATGGAGATGTCGTAGCAAAAGAGAGGACATTGTGAGAAACGTATAAAATTCTGATACGTCCCTGAAGAGCGGCTGGAGTCTCCCCCTCTATGATGCAAAGCTTTCCGTTCTCTTTTTAGGAGTTGGGGATTTTCTCGGGCATACTTCGTGACACTTGAAGATCCCCAAGGCTTTACTGAGTCTAGACGAGAGGCTAAGGTGAAAGGGAGATGAAGAGAGAGGGGTTGTGTCGAGATTCAGGAAGCGTCCAGGGGTGTTGTAGCTTCCGACCTAAGAGATGAGGAGACATTTCCATGGCCTAAAAAATCGTCTATGATGTGGTAAAGGTATCTTATCCAGAGCGAGCAGGTAAAGTGTGTGTCATGTGTCATGTATATGTCATTTGAAGGAGATCGAGGGTGAACTACAGTTGATACAAGTGCATGCAGAAGAGAGGACAAAGTGCTAGTGCACAGAAATGCATACGATACAGCTAGAATGGATCTGCACGACACACAGCCAAACTCCGACTTAGAGAAAGGAGCAATGAATTAAGCTCATTTCATGAAATCCAGTAATTGTAAAGTCAGCGTCAAGAATCTGCGGGGCGTATCGCTTCGGATGACTACGCATATAGACGTACATGTGATCATATATATATCCATATAGACATATATATGCATGTTGATGTCCATGCAACGCCCGCAACGAAAGGAGTAGCTACGACGGACCTAGTTCTAACTGCCCGTGGAAGGTAGTTAGTTGTAGGTGCTCCCCATTGTGTAGAATAGGTTCAACTCCAGTCGAAAAGAGTGAAAGCTGTCGTGGCTAAAAAAGTGATGGTCGATCATTAGCACGAGGTCTATAAGAGAAGCGACACAAAGAATGAGGCCACTCCCCTCCCGACGCTTTCGCGGCAGACAACCTGTTCTCTTGCGAAGAGGTCTCTGTTGTCAATCTCTTGCTACGGTCGTTCTACTCCAGAACCAACGGACAGGACAAGAAAACTTCGCTTCGCTTCCGGAAGGGTGGCGTGCCGGACGGCGAGTGATGATGGCAGACAGGCTAGGAGTTTGTCGAGTGACGGCAAGTCTGTCCGGCTTTATCAGCAGGGGTGCTAAGACTTTCCAAAGACGCTCTCGCTCTTCTTCCTTGTGGCCGGGAATCATAGGGGGAAGAAAAGCACCCCAATTTCACCCTTGAAGTGACAGGAGAAAGAAGCGTCTTTCTCTATCGAAGGCACTACGGAGACGCCACTTCCTCATGCGATGCGAGACAGTTGTCAGTTCGTTTTTGAGCAGATATCAGTCGGCTCATGAATGAATGAGAGGAGTTGACCATAGTTCTTTGGAAGGAGAGGATGACAGAAAAATTAGGAGAGATCCCCGAGGAGGATCGGAGTAGGGTACTGTGAAGAGGGTCTACCACCGTGGATAGTCGTCCGGTGCAAAGGAGAAATACCAACAGAGACAGAGGTGTGACCAGAAAGCAAATACAAGCTGCTGCCCAGGGTGCGTGGGTTTTGTTAGGGCAAGAGAGAGAGAAGTGGAGTCTCAAAATGGACGGAGAGAGAAACATGCGATCATTTCATCTGTCTTTCATGCGCGCGCAGCCGGGGGACCGGGGAAGACGGGAATTACGGTAGAGGGGTAGAACCCCCCATTGGAAGAGGCAGAGAAGCGAAAGGAATCCGTTATGAGAGTCGTTAGAGCAAGGCCGCCTTTGCTTCTCGTATATAGAAATCGAAGGAGATCTGCGGTGCTGCCAGATTAGATGGCATACAGAGAGAGTGCTACACAAAACGCCTCGACCTCGTAAACAGAGCATGAAAAAGCAAATCGATCGATACATACATAGTAGCAATCTGATATCAGGAGCCTGTCGAAAGGACGAGAGTCAAAACAAATGAATGCGATACTCGAAAAGACAAAATAAAAATGCCAAAGAAGGGAACTTACTTTCTTGACTGCATACAAAACTAGGAGCGCATATGATTCAGCGGTATATATCCAGTAACACAGTCCCCGTGACGTACAACTGCGGACGATACAGCTCGCCTGGGGCTTCCACCGTAGATGTGTACAGAGAATGCCTTCCAAAAAAGTCGGTTTTCTGGTCAAGAGAGCTGAGTAGAGAAACACCGACTCTTTCTTTCTCCCTTCTGTCTCTCCCCCCCTGCGCAGGCTCTCATAGGTCGGTCCGAGAGAGAGGGTTATTTGGACTGTAGTGCCCGACTATCTTCTCCATAGATCTCAAAGATCATGACTTCATTCTCTAAATATTCTAAGAACGCCGCCGTAACGACAGGCTGCTCGAAGCGTTGTTTGAAGTTGAAAACAGGGTTCGGGTTAGCTCCCTTCACTCGAGGTGTCTCTACGGGTCGCGTAGATAGGAAAGTCTTGAATCGGATGTAGACATTGTTGGCTAGTTCTTTTGGAAGTCCTTTGGCAGATTCAATGCGGACTTCGTAGTCTGTCAAAAAGATTAGAGCAGATGTTTGCGTAGGGAATTCAATAGTGCATGGTCTTCCGTGATTAGAAAGCGCCTCCTACTTCAGCTGCAAGTCTCAGATATTTGAAAACCGAGTGTCTATTCTCTACGTATGTATACCCGACAGTGCTGTACGTCATATAGGCAGGACGGGCTATGATGTGATCAACCCTTCCCAGCGAGCACTCAGCACAAGCGATGAAGCCGAATCAAGAGAGAATGTGGAGAGAAGTCGTTCAACTCGGTGCAGCACAGTTGAGTTTTCTTTAGGATATTCTCCACAAGGGTCAGTCAGGGTATTCTTAATGGGTTACAAGAGCTTTCGAAATAGGACTTCATCTGAAAACAGTCTTTTCGTCCCCTTGAAAGCGAACCAAAGAACTTTGTTTCCCACGTAAGCGTCGCGATTACAGCGCCCTTGACTAATTTGCTATCCTCTCCTGAATGCATGTTCATCTAATGTTCCCAAGATTCAGTTGCAGTAACGAGGAGACTGTCGTGGATACGAAAGAGGTTTTGCCATGGCCGGAGTTGAAAGAACAGTGCGGCCTTGAGACACTCTACTGAAGCTATAGTGAGGTATTAAGAGACACCGTTGATATCCTTTCTCCGCAGCGTATCCAACTGAATATCTTACTGCTAGATCTTGATATCCTTTCTCCGCAGCGTATCCAACTGAATATCTTACTGCTAGATCTTTCTCATTGAAGCCGCGTTCTGGCAGATCATTCCAGCGGATCAGAGCTTACGCATGCTAGTGCCGATCAGTTCTTCCGGAGTCTCCTTGAGATCTTCATCTGGGAGTTCCTTGCCATCCTTTGTTACCGGATACACTCCCACTTTCAACTGCAAACAGGAGAGAGAGATATGAGTCAGCTTAGCTGTTTATTTTCCCGTCTTTTCACTTCGCTCCCGAAAGCAATGACAACTGTTCCAGCGTTTTACTCGTCGGTCAGCTCTATGTCAACGGGAGACGAGATGCAGTGAACTGTTCAGTGCACTCTTTACAAGACGAGTGACAAAAATAGGGATACGGACAAAAAAAAATCCTCACGTTGTCTCCTTGTCTGGCATTTTCGGGAGCTTTGATAGAGCATCGTAGTGAGGGAGTTTAGAGATCGCCGATTTGATTATTCGTGCTCACATTCGCGAGAGTCGACATCGCGTATGTGCGCAGTTCAGCAGGTTTAGTTCCGTCACTTTCTTGGAAAGTGCAGCAGCCAGGAATAAGCAAAGACAAGAAAGCTCGACAACACTAAGGGATATGGGCCGGTTACGGAGCTACAGCCTCCAGGTTCCGTAGCTCAGCCGGTTAGAGAGTGTGCCTGTTAACCACAAGGTCGCTGGTTCGATCCCAGCCGGTACCGATTTTCCGAGTGTTTCTGTCTTTTCTCCCGGAGAACAAGTCTGTCGCGTTCTGATGAGTGCATGTACCGAAAAAGATGAAGGATGACAAGTCAGAGGTCATGAAAGACAGCGCGGTGGTTACCTGTCCGACTTCCTGTCCGGTTTTGTCGAAGATCTTTGGAGTCGCCTCAGACTCGAGTTGGGCAGTTAGAGCCTTGAGGAACAACAGGGACTTTCCAATGCACTTCTCTCCTTGGATCGGATCCCAGAAAGGGTCGTCTTCTTTCTTAAGGTCTGCAAGCAGAAGTGGTTAAGAAAACCCCTATTGACGGGTAGGAGACGGCCGGTTGTGTCAGTGCTCCTCCTATTAAGCAAAACAGCAGGAGCATCTTTTTTCATTCTAAACGCTTCCCTGATTTAGTACTCGCCGAGTAAGGTAAGGGATTTCCAAACAAGAGGTCACTTTGAGGACGGTCATATAATGTAGAGCAGGAGCACAGCACCTATAGTCCAAACCCGGGTGGAATCTGTCTGCCCTTGGTGTGAGACTCCACGAACAGACAATTCTCGAGGTCATGTTCACTGTCACCGAGTCTGTTGGACTCTGTTCAATGTCCCAGAGAATGGCTTCTGTAAATTCCTTGTGTGTACGGTTCTGCCTCGGTTGCTAAATGAGTACAAGTAGCTGTGATAGTTGTTCAGAAACACATAGATGCAAATGAAACACTAGAGAGTACACCAGGTGACTAGACATAAGGAGCAGTCGTGCAGAAGTAAGACGTTTGGTAGTTCAGGGTAAAAACTACTTATGTCATATGGCTGTTTGTTACCTGGCTCCGCGGGTTGAGGAGTTTGTTACGACATCCTGGTACGCACGGCTCCACGCAGTTAAACAGTTGCTACTTACTTTTAAGGAATTTATCTTTGTCTTTCGCATCGGTGTAGGCGTCTAGCAGGTCCCGCATGAGAAAAATCCGGTTTTCCATGACTGCTGGTGTCCATTCGTAAACAGGCTTGCCTTGGGACTTAACCGTGATGATCACTTTGGTTCGTTTATCCCCCGTGGAAGTGAAATCCATATCAAATGTTGGCTGAAACTCGTAAGGTTTCTTTAGCTCGGCGGCAATCATGCTCGCTTCTTTGATCATTGGGAGAATGCTTGTCAATTTATTCTCAACGGCAACGCGGTCCGTCTCCGCGGCCCTTCTTCTCATCTCTTTTCGATCAAGTTCCTTCTTTTGAGCGTCAAGCGCCGCCTGTTTCTTCTTGAACTCCTCCTCAAGCTTCTTTTTCTCTTGATCATTTGCCTTTTCAGCCGCCTTCATTTTCTCTTGGAACTCTTTCTCCTGTTTCTTCATAGCTTCTTGCGCCGCCTCCACTTGCTTCTTGTATTCATCCTTTCTCTTCTTCTCCTCTTCAAGCTCTGCTTCGGTAGGTTTCGACTTCTTAACGTCTCCCTGGGCGACACAGACTTCTTCCAGAATTCCCTCGTAATCATACTTTTGCAGCAGTTTACTCTTCTTTTGCTCCTTGGGGAAGACAACCAGAAAAGCATACCCTTGGCCTAACACCACGCGATCTCCACATCGCAGCGTGACACGCTTCTTCTGAGTCATTTTCTCTCCATTCACGAATGTGAAATTAACACCGTCCACCACTTCCATAACAGCTGCCTTTCCAGCATCGTCCAAAGAAAACGCGCAATGCTTCATCGACACCCCGACTCCACCCAACAAGACGTCCGGCTTCCAGTCCCCTTTGTTCTTTCCGGCCCAAATCTGCTGCGGCGCCTTCGGGAAGGCGAAGTTCAACTTGCCGCTCAAGACAGGATCTTCATGTAACACTGTTAGATGTGGCCCGGCTTCAACGTCTACTTTCGTAGCTGAAAGCAACTCACATTCAGGGTCACCCACGTGTCGGAGAAGAACGCAGCTTGTTCTCCTCTCTCGGAGGTGTATGCTCTTGCAGTCTGGCCGTATCTCTTCAGCGCGGGGCACCTGTTCCCACTGCGGCAGCAATGGGAATACACGTACATGGCAGAAAGATCAGTCTACCAGCTATAGCATTTACTACGGCACTTAGAGCAAAGAGACCTTAGGATGGAGGTGAGAGTTGTGCATTGCCGCCCGGTCTTCTTTACAGACTCCATGTCCGTGGAGCGCCCTGCAACTCACTTCCTTGGGATTGAGTGTTTTTTTCAGATTCCTGAAGTTTCTGTTGGAAAGACTTCTCCATGTCCTGAAGAGCTGCCTGCATAGCTTGGATTTCTCTCTGGTGCTCTTCTTGAAGCTTCTCCCTCTCGGCTGCCGACATTCCTCCTGTTCCTGAAGCAACAGGAGGGAAAGATGCCGGGTTCCCTACCACAGGTGTCAGAACCCGGGAAAGGCATTCAACCTCCGGTGGTTCGCCCAGACTCAGTGTAGCGGGCCAATAAAGCAGAGACAGGACGACTTCGACACTGTCGCAGCTCACATGTATGACTTCATCCAGAGCTGAACAATAAGCGGATGACTGGGTCTCTCCGGCAAGCTGTTCCATGACACCCACTTTGTCCTAGTTGAGCTTTTCTTTTCTGTGTTCTTGCAGTGGAATGTAACACGTGGTTTTTCCGGTAGCACACTCTGCGTCTTCTCCCACTCCGGTGTTCTATCTTCTTCTCTGGCTTTTGTTGTGTCCTAGAGGTCGTTGCTCCCGTGTCGCCTGTATAGCTTTCCTGGTTGTTGCGAGTTTTGTTTTCTCGTCTTTTGTTGTGTTGGATTCTCACCGTTAATAAGCGACTTGAGTTTCTCGTTTTCCTCCCTCAGCTCTCGGATGAGTCGCTCAGTAGGGTCTTCGTTCACAACAGCGAAGTTCTTCACCTGCTTTGCTCGGTCTGCATACCGGAGGGTGCTGAGCGTCTCTTCGTAGTTACTTGAGGCAGGCGATAACGCGCAGATCATGATCGTTTTGCAAGATCCCCCCAAAGCGTTCTGTAGTAGCCGGGTAAGCTTCGAGTCTCTGTAGGGTATTACTTTCTTGTCTGCCTTTCCTTGGGCTTTCTCAGCTAGGACAGAGATAACGTTCCCCAGCGCGGATAACGACTTATTGATCGCGCAGCCTTCCTTGAGCCGATCTCCTGTCGCCTGCGTCTGGTCATTCTTTTCAGAGCCTGCCAAGTCCACTAGGTAGATTACAGAATGTCTCCTCTTCTGCTTCCCGTCGAGCGTCGTCAGTTGCTGCAGCTCTACAGCTACCACCGTGTGAGCCTGCAGACAGAACAGCTGAATGAGACGGCGGGAGGTTCCTGCAACAAGCGTTTGAAGGGGAACTCCACAAATGGTTATCTCAATTTGTGTCCACCCAAAACGAAGTCTGTGGTAGTGCTTTGCTTGTTTTCAAATGTGCTCGGCTACTTTGTTCACGGCTTCCGGTTGTTCTTTCAGGAAATGCGTGACTGGTAGACAGCCGCAGCTGGGAAGCTGCAAGGCTGCCCAGCATACGGAGAAACGACTCTCTGTGAAGGTCGACGGGAAAAGATAGAGCAGACCGTCTTATCATGACCTCGTAAATCGGGAAAGATTACTCTTGCTCAAGTCTGTCTAGGCGTGCTATTTTTTCTCTTTCCTGAGTGGCGGTACGTCTTCCAAAGAAAATGCTGTAGGGGCCACTGTGTCGGAGGTTACGTAGAGGGACTGGGAGACGGCACCTGAACTCCGCCTGTAGCTTCCTCTCATCGGTTGCAGACCCGACAGGCAGAGGTCCTGAAGAAGGGGATGGCTAGAGTTGTGTCCCTGTGCGACTGAATACGACAGTAAGGTGGCTCGATGGAAGTCCTACTAGTAACCTGCTCCTAGGCAATCCTGTTCTTTTTGATGTGAACATGCCCAGGGGTCCTGGCCACTCAGGGCCGCGCTACACTTTCCTTGGCGTCTTTGCTGGGTTCACCGCTCTCTGCTTTGGGAGAGACGTTCTCGGTGTCTTACTCTGCTGCTTGTTGCATTCATCATTGTTGCGCCGACTGAGGAAAACGGCAAAGTCACCAACACGTTGCGAAGCACAACATCTTAGCTAGAGTTTGTCTTCATGGCAACCGCGTAGAGTCACTCATACCGTAGACTGTCCTCGAAAGCAAGCTTTGCCGTCTAGCCAGGCGGTTGGCCGCTTCCGCGAGTTTTCATAGTGTCACTCTTTGACCGTGAAAATCTGTCGTCGGAGCGCAGTCTCAGTGTAGTGAACGACCTGTCCAACCGTGTACGACTCGGTTTACTGCGCAGGTTCACATCCGCAGGCCGCCCGAAACTCTTTCTACCGCGGTGATAAGTGGCGGCGTATAGTTCTCACATATTTGCAAGAATAAACAAGATCGATACTCCGAGAAGAATGGACTGTCACGAAGTGGTCATCGTCGGCGGAGGCAGGAAAAACAGTACCGTACAGGCCAGTGGCTGCAAGGCTGTGCTACACTAACCGTGTACTCAAGCAAGGCTTAGGAGAGGTTCACACGCGCGATGCGAAGCCCTATAGAGATGATCTGAAACGCGTAGAGCTGCGGAGTGACTTACTCGACCTGTTTGAGACACCCTCTGCCACAATTTTCTCAATCGCCTTGAAGGAGTCCACTGGCCGTTTTGACAAGCCTTCGACATAGATTCCCAGGACCTTTGATTCCCTACCACAAGGACAGCATTGTCTTTTCCGGCTGTAAACGGACACCCTGGTGCCGTAAGTGGCACTGCTTTTCCAGAGTTGCTACTACTGGTGTCAAGTGCTCTGGTAATGTGAGCTTTGAGATGCAGCGGAAGGCGCAAAAGCGAGAACTCTGTCTGCGCGGTCAGTATTGCGCCAATCAGGATGGCTTTGCCTGCAGAGCGTTGAGAGCTACTGCTCTCAAGGAGAGTCGCGGGGCCGCGGAACACGTGGTGGTGCCTCGTGGACCTGCGCTTCACAAAAAGCTCGTCCTCACACACGGACTACAAGCTACGCCGCGACGGCAATTTTATGCAAGCTCGGCGTCGTCCGTGGGTCCGCTGGTATCGTAACAGAGGACCAAGGCTGCATAACTAACGGTGCATCAGGCAACCCCAAGTACTTCTCTGCAGTGAAAGGGCCAGAGTTACTCCAGCGTGACGATATTGGGGCCCACGGGCTAAACAGACGCCAGCCAATAGCTGGCGAGTCTCGCTACACACAGTAGCCTTGCAAGACTCATCATTCTATTTGCTGCCAAAGCAGCACGAACAGAAGATTTTCAGAGGACGCCAGCCTGAGAGGCCTGTCCCCGGGATTTGGCCTGTAGGTCAGCTGACGCGTCAATCCCATTGCATATGAATTGTGCAGGTCCCAGCAGTTTCAGCGAGGACTCATAGCGCTGTCGAGCTCCCCCTCGCGATGATGGAGTCTTTTTCCTTCTCTTCGCCGTCGTCAGTCTCACGTTCGCTCACCCCCTTACTGTGTATAGGCGGAGTGCCGACTCACCGGACGTCGAGCCCGCCCTTAGGGCGCTGCGAGGGCTTGATGAGCAGATCTTGAATTTGCTCATTGTAGACCTCGAGCATGCCAACGGAAACCTCGTACGTTTTGCTCGCGTCCTTGTTCAGACTGATGCGATGAAAAATCTCCTGGCAGGCCACAGGAATGATCCCTTTATTCTCGCCGTACCCAACCATCGAGTAACTCTTTCCGCTACCTGTCTGGCCGTATGCGAAAAGGCAAGCGTGGTACCCTTGCCAGGCGTAGTCAAGCACCCCCTTGCCTAGGTCATTGAATACACGCTGTTGGTCCGCGTACCGGCTCCCCGGCGCCGGTGATAGGTACCCGTTGTTCTGCTCCACGAATCCATCATGTGACCAGTATGAGTAGTCGAATGTGAACTTCCTTTCGTTGTCACTTATCTTTTCCAAGTTAGTGATAATTGTCTGCGGGCCTCTCATATCAATGCAGCAGAGCGCCTTCAGGTTCTGCTCCCGGCTATTGAACGGGCGAACCCTCACGGCGACCTGGACGCTGCAACTCATTTTGTGCCTGTGGAGATTTCCCTTGCCCCGTGGGAATCTTGTTTTTTTTTTCGCTACGGGAGTGTTCCCGTCAAAGCGCGGCACGCGCCTACACTGGAGAAGCAACGCCCGCTCCCTTCCGCTGCCTGGTCTTTTTTCCTGTAAAAAGTACTAGAAGGTCACTCAGATACGAAGCACTCCAGGAATTTTTCGCCTGCACATCGGATCACTCCAACCGGATAGTGGACTCGGCTGCTGTACGTGGGCTCCCACTGTCTGCATTTGATAAAGCCGCTCGCCAAGATATGGCCGTCCCCGGCTTGCGGCACGTTGGCCCCTCAGTGTTTTCTCTGAGCACACGCGGAGTCTGGTGTCTGTGATGCGTAGAACAAAAGCGCCTGCGATAACCGGGCATGCCTCCGAAGATGAGAACACCAAACTGGGTTTGCCGATCCCGCGCTATGTACCGGGGCTTCGGCGCCGGGCCCCACCCTCAACGCTCCGCTGGCCGCGTTGGGCCGTGTTAGAGTTGACGCGGTAGTTGCTGGACTTCATCCGTAGCTCTAGCTCCACAAGGGGGCTCTGTGTGACCCACGATCACTTCGGAGAGAATTGGAGCTCCTTTGGCTCGCACACCCGACACCGCACGACCCACCCCTGGCAGGCCAGCACGGCAGAAAGAAATACTCTCTCTTCTGTCTCCCTGTTTTGATCACACCACTCCGGTTACATCATGCACATCTCTGCCAAGAACACCCCGCAGAGCCGCCGGCGGGGAAACCGGGCAAAGAAATCTACGGGGTAACAGTCGCGGAAGCGTGTCGACACTGTTACAATCCTCGACACTCGGCATGCACCGACTTCTTTTATTCTCCACATGCAGAGCCTCGAAATTGATAGTCAGACATCGAAAAATGGTAATCCCAAAACAGGCCGTGTCCCACGCCGCTTCGTAGCCCGCGGGCGCTTTCTCGATGCCCCTCCTCCAAAGAACAAGCGACTGAGCTATAGGAGTCGTATCATAACTCTGCCCTGCAAGGGCCTGAAACTACGCACCCACCAGTCAACCCGGAGGTTGGCTCCCCAGAGACTCTCAACTCCGCCTATTGTTGCCCTCTCTTGGAATCATCCCGGACACCACAAGCAATTCTCAGGAAGGGTCGCTGAAGTCATCGCTCCCTCTACAACCGAAGGGAAGCAGAGACGCAGTTGGGGGCTGGACTCACGTGGTTCTTTTCACGAACGGAACACACACGACGTGAGTGATTGACACGGCGGCCGCCTCCAGGCGACTCTTCCGAGACGTTCGATTGCTTGGCGGGAATCTGGTCACGGTCAAGTACCTGAGCGAAGTCCTCACATGGTGACGGCTCATGTACGGCCATGTGCTCCTTAGTAGGCCGTGAACGACCAGACCTGCAGCACTCCAGTGGAATCCATTTTCCGATTTGACGGCGATAACTGTCCAGGCATCTCAGCCTGTTGCCTCGCACAACTGTACAGCAGCACTTGCCTAGTTCCCACACCTTCATGTACAGTTTCGCACATGTTTCCTCCCTGGAATTCCCCTCTCGCCACACAGTCCACACTCCGGCATTGTGCCTCTGTCCTCCGCGATGGACGCCTTCGTGGCCCCTGGCCGCCTCACCATTGGAAGCCACTCGGCGCATCCGGTAACAGAGATGGAGAGATGAGTTTACTCTCTTGTAGAGACCTAGCTGCAATCGACAGACCTCCACGATGTGTATCGCGCAAGCACTTCCACCAGCAGCTCTGAGTGAGGTATCAAAGGACGCAAGGTGTCCCGTCTCTTGACGGTGTCCTCATGACGCACCAAAAATTGAAGGCAGTATTCTTTCAGATTTACAATGCTGTGCGCGTGCGCTGCAATAAGCACTCCCACCACATTCTCCACGTTCAGCATGCCTCGAACGCACTCGACGCAAAGCCACTTGAGTCTGGAGACGCGGAACCGCTCCGCAGCGATCATCAATTGCAGGACATGTTGCCATGAAAGGCGCTCATGAAATTCGTCGGTGTGGATATACTGAAGCAAGGCGGCCACCACCTCACACGGCAGGTCTTCTATCTCGATCTGCTGGCTGACTTCGACATTTTCCTCCTTCGTCCTTGAAGCGAACATTGCACGGAAGTGCTCACTCCGGGCCATCAAAATCGCTTTGCATCCATGCAGACGCTTGCCTCCTTCGACCACGAAAGTGACATCGCTGTAGGGTGGCGCTACAAGTCGTTCTAGATCAGCCATGAATGACGATGGCGGTACAGGGATTCTCTCAACGCTGACTTCATAGAAGTCCGGGAAACAACGGTAAGCTTCGCGGCCTCCGAAGATGTATAGGCTGTTTTTGTGTATGTGAGCCCCCACCGACATGCGTGGGCTCGGCACGTTAGAGCTTTCGACTGCATGCCACCGGCGGGTATCAAAATTGAAAACGTATAAATCATTGAGTAATCCCTCTGTGTTGCAGCCTCCAAAAATATACATGCAGTGCCGGTGTGCCGCAGCGCCATGTCTATACCGTGGTGATGGTGCACCATTCGCGGAGGATGTCTCGGCTTCCCCGCCGTAATCACCCACTCTACCGTGAGCGCCTGGCCGGACCTTTTCTTCGTCGGCTGCCCCGTGCCGACTTGAACTGAAATCAGAGTCCATCAGTGGGGGGGCGGGAAGAGGGAGCGTGTCTATGGAAGTCCACAAACGGGTAGGCATGTCGAAACAGAAGAAGTCACCGAAGTACCGTTCACCATCCCTACCACCGAACAGATAAATGAAGTTCCGATGTTGGACCGACGAGGCACCTTCCCGAGCGGAAGGTACGCTTCCCCGTTGATCAGTTTCTATCCATTGCAGCGTGTTTAGATCAAGTTCATACATATCCCGTAGCGCCCCACTGCTGTCGGACCCTGCAAACACGAACAGGATTCCGTATGTCGAGCAGGCTGCGCACACGCAGCCATACCGAGCAGAGGGTTTACCTCCTCCGGTTTCAAGTTCGGTCCATCGTTCCGTAAGGAAGTCGAACGCATGCAAGTCTTGTAGCAAGACCGTGTCCGAGCGGCCTCCGAATATGTACATACGTCCCGATAAGACGATTGCACCGCTGTCCCTTCGGCGGCTCGGCTGTGTCGTCCTGATCTTGTACCAGCGCCTTTTGCAGAAGTCAAATCTCCACATGTCGCGTCTTCGATTGGAGGAACTCTCTCCAAAGACATACAGGGAATCACGGTAGACACCAGTGACGGGGTCAATGCGACCGAGGACATGGCTTGGATGGCCTTTAATTGTTACTTCGGTCCAGTGAAGTGCGCCTTCCATTCCGATCTGCATCACAGCTCGGGTGTCTGCGGCACCACCAGCCTTCTCCATTTTACGCAGTGATGTGTCTCTAAGCAGAGAGGCCTCCGGGTGATTTGTATGGCCTGCATCAGACACAGGAAGGCCCGATCAGCTCCGCTTTTGCTTCCTGCTGCTGAAGAGCCACCTGCCCGCCCCGAGCCGCAGCCGTGTGACACTGGTTACGGCCTGCGGCAAGTCAAGAACGCTCACACCCTGCGTGGTCGGTGCCGGTCTCTCTTTGTCAACATTGCGGACAGAAGCAGAGAGAGCGTGCCATACCCAGGCAACGGCTGCCCCTCCTAGAGCAGAAGTCCAGTTCTGTCTCCAAGACAGCCCCCGCGACACCTTGAGGACGCCTTATACAAGTGTTTCACGGCTTAAGTGGAGCACGGGGGGGTGCAACGCACAAACATGCGTAGCCAGTGAACACCCGGCATCTCCTGACAGACAGACCAGTGAGCATGCAGAGCAACGTTATGGCGACTACATCAGACAGGGCTCTCCTGGATTCTCTTTTGTTTGTGCGAAGCCAAGCTCGGGAAGTACAGATTCACAGCCACTACATGGAGATGGGTGGTGCCTCTCCCCCCGGAGTGCTCCCCGACTGTCTCCATTCGGAATATTCTGGGTGTTTATAGGCTGTGGGTGGCGCGCCCCGTACTTCCTGTGCGGCGGGTGCCCGATCACCACGAGCACCGATGCCGTCTCTGTATTTGTATGCGCAAGACCACGAGGTGTGTCTGCCGTCCAAGCATCCGTCCCGACAAGAGTGAAGTTTCCATCTGGGGAGACAGCCTGTCCGAGCTCTTCGCTCGAAACTGTCAGACGGCCGGGACTGCCTCCAGCGGAAGCAAAACCGCTGTTCGGTTGCTATGTGTGTGTTCAGCATCAATCTTGTTTAACACGACTACCAACACCGCATACTGAACTAGGAGATACATTGAGGGGGGAGTAGTGAACCTGCAAAAATCACACACGGAGCGGAGAACGTACCTTCTGCATGTCGGTACCCCGGAATTTTTCCGCATCCCTAAGCTTCCTTTGGCTCTGTGGTAGGCAGGAAGTACCTTCTTGAATACACTGTCTCTCATGTCGCTGCGTAGCTGCTTAGCAGGCCAGAAGGTGTCAAGGCGAGCCAAGAAATTGAAAAAACGACCTTCGCGTTCGGCGTGGCGACTCCACGACGGTAGTCTCCCCTGCTAAGGACCGTGCCAGCGACTACAGTCGGAGTACTAAAGGATCAAATGAGCAGCCCAACGTAGCGCCCGGACAAACGTTCACGAAAATGCACACTCAACAGCCGTCAGAGGGTTGTACTCGCGTATCCTGCCGCGACCGCCGCAGCTGCCCGAGCCGATGTCTGCGTTTCCCCTCGTCTGAAAACGCAGTCACTGAGCCCAGTAGCAATAGAATGCTACCTCCACGGCGACCAGGCCTACAACTGTACTCCCCCAAGCCCTCAGCTAGAGGTGGCTCCATGTTCACACGTCCGGCGGAGTGTTGTTGCCTTTTCCTGAACTCACTCCCGCGGCAACGCAGTCACTGCGTTTAAAGGCCCAGCGAAATTCTCACGCCCTACAGCAACCTGAGTGCAGGCGGCTAGAGAGTTCTGATGGCGCTCACGTTCTCCCCCTTCACACTGGAAAACGTATGGCATCAGTGACACAGAAACGTGGCAGCCGCTGCCGAGGACTCGTTCACAGAGGTCTCGTTGCTTCAGCAGAACTTGTACAGACCAAGCACTCACGCAAGGTACTTTCATGCCAACGCACGGGTCTTCGCGCGCGAGAGGGCCGTGAACTACGGCAGCATTTGTGAACACTTTCTGAATGACCGGCTCCTCGGGCGCTGAGCTCTCCCAGGTTTTCTGTGTGCATCCCATGGACGGAGTTCTTGTTGTGTTCACTCATAGGTAACTACCCAGTTGTTGTCGGAACACTTCCACGGCTTGCAACGGACCAGGACCTGGGACAGTACCTTCGAGTGAAGAAGCAGACGTCCCGTGGTATCCCATTCCCAGACGGCGTCCCCAAGTTCAGATAAAAAATCCAAGTAACTTTGCTCTAGGTTTCTAATGCTGTGCGTGTGCACTATGAGAAGCACCTTCTCCATGTTCATATCGCTTCGCAGGCACAGACACTTCACTCTGCAGACACAGAATCGCTCCTCACTGGCCACCAACTGCGCGATATGCTGGCATGGAAGGCGCTCATAGATTTCGTCGGTGCGGAGGTAGTGGAGCAGGGCGGCCATTACCCCGTGCGCCAGGTCTTCGCTCTGGGAGACAGACATTGTTTCTTCACAATGTCTGTCTCCTTCAGTCCCGAAGTGGAGCCAAAACGTGCTACAAACCTTACTATTTTGGTGCACTTTTTTCTCTAGTAACTAGTGTCTTCAAGTTCGTCCTCATATATATGAAATGGAAACATCGCAAGAAAATGCACTCCGGGCCGTCTACACAGTACAGATGACCGCCTCCGCCGATGACGGTGAGACCGCTGTAAGGCGGCGTTTGTCTATCAGAAACTGCGACGGGGTAGACGCGCTGGGGCAGAAAACGCCGTTCAAGTTCACTTCACCGTCGCAGCCGCCACACAAACACTGTCCCGATGCTGGACACGAAAGAGGCGCCCCTTAGGGCGGAAGCCCCGCTTCCCTGTTGATCAGGCTCTGTCCACCACAACCTGTGGGTTCAGTTCATAGGTATCCCGTAGAGCGGCATTGCCGTCGGACCCTGCGAAACCGAGCAATATCCCGTGTGTCGAGCAGACTGTGCACACACGCCCATACCGAGCACAGGGTTTAGCTCCTTCTGTCTCAACTCTTCGCTCCATCGTTGCATCTGCAAGTCGGACGCATGCATGTCTGCTAGCAAGACGCTGTCCGGACGACCACCAGGACATACATGAAGCCCGAGAAAACAGCCGCACGGTCATTCTCGTGGCCAGCCGCAGGAGCCCTCACCGGTGTCCTGCAGCAACGTCGAATGCGCGAGTCAAATCTGTAGATGGCATAGAGTGCCGGACACTCCGACTGCAGTCCTAACACATACAGGCAGTAACCGAAAACACCGCTCGCAACAACGCTACTCAAGCCGACGTGCTCCGTCCGATGGATTATATTGAACCGACGGTACACGCCTACACTTACGGCGCCCCCGTTCACAAGAAGCCGGGTTTCCACTGCACCATCGCACTTCTCCACTGTGTGTAACTGGTGCCTCACTTAACCGTGCGAACAACAACAAGTGGGCGTCCTCCTTGACAGAGGGAGACCCACATCGAAACACAGAAAACATTCTGTCGCGTTTCAGTCCCCTACTGCGGAGAAATCGCCTGCCCCCGCACGCGAAAGGCTCATGCGGCGTTGTCTACAGCCTGCGACAG
>NW_027153344.1:36938-37877 GCF_002600585.1 Cystoisospora suis
CCCCCGCTCTCCTGTCAGCCGTTCGCGCAACACGGTGCTTCCGAGCTCCGAAGGCTCCTGAATGAGCTCTTCACCTCAAACGACGGGACGGCACCGTTCTGAACCCGAAAGCTGCTACAGCGGTGATTATTCTCGCGCATGAGCTAAACACGGTAATCTGCCCTGTCTGCACAAAATTAGATAGCCGTTTTACTCCGAGACAACACTCCTACTGAAGCCCCCGGACCTAGGCAGGACGCCGTCACCGTCTGCCTCGTACAGCGCGAGACCACCCCTGCTTCCTACCTGCTACATCATACAAGTAGGCTTACTTACCCACCCTGTTTCCCTTCTGATTCCAGGTGGGCACGGCCTAAGGTCGGAAGACTCCTCGTCCATGTACCGAATACTACCCTGTAGCACACTGCCTCGAATCACTGGACTCGTTCTCTGCAGCTGTCGAGGACCGGCACGGTCACTCACCACCACCAGTCAGCTTACGCTTATAGCAAGGTCTTTTATCTTTGTCGTCTGATGGACATGTCTGACGGGGGTCTACGGTGCAAGGTCCACGATTCGAGGACAGGGACTTCTGAGATTACCTTCCCGTCCTCGACGCTCTCCGCACTTCCACACTGCTCGCGTCACAGCGGAATTGATGCTGAGGTAGTCGTATGTTGACGGTAGCCGGCGGAGAGGGTGAAACCAGAAAAATAGTACGCTGACAATTTTCGTGGGAGAGTGGCCAGCGGTAGGCTCCCGAACAGACCATGCAGTTAGCAGTTCCCCTTCCATAAGCAGAAATAAATTGCTTGCCACTGTAGCCCTCCCAACAGTTGCCGACAGAGCCACATCCTCACTATTGAAAACAGAACGTTGCCCGCTGGCATTCTAAAATGTCCGAAGTCAGCAGTAGTACCGTGGATCGGAAGTCCAGTGCTTTCAGTCTACCGGCTACAC
>NW_027153345.1:0-522 GCF_002600585.1 Cystoisospora suis
GACACTGAATATAGCTCCAGTAACTAGGTACATAGCTCCTATTTCTTTATGATTATTATATGCTAGAGGGTACACTTCATCAAATAACGGTACAAAGCTGTAAACAAAGGACTCCTCAGTTTAAGCTGAATTGTAGTTTATCGGGACTAAAGTCAGCATAGTCAATTAAAAGGTTTGTTCTCGTAACCATGCTAACACAAATGACATATATATATACATTCCGCATTAATTGTGGTTATATAAATCTGTTAATGCTTGTCAAGTTCCTTTTATATAGCTATCTCACAGCGTACTTAGGTTCCAACTAAACGAGTTCTCTGTTGGTGTTATATCACAGACTCTGTCTACATATGCTACCCGAACGGTATTCGGTGGTCAATCTATGATCTTAGCTATGGGTTGTATATCTATTCTAGGTGGATTGGTTTGGGCACATCATATGATGACAGTAGGATTAGAAGTAGATACTCGTGCATATTTCTCTGCTGTAACGATTATGATTGCAATACCTACTGGTACTAA
>NW_027153346.1:0-4916 GCF_002600585.1 Cystoisospora suis
CACCTTCCGTGAGGGTCCCTGGCCTCTCAGACTCCTCCTAACCTTGCGGGCTCACTCCCCGCGGTCGATCTTCCTCTGGCGCTCCTTGGGGCTCCACGGGCCCGGGCGACGAACGACTGATCTTCGCGTTCGCGGCCTCCCTGCGAGCCTGGCGTGAACCGTTGCACGCCTCTCAGTCTCCTCCGCCTATCCAAAGTCCTATCTTGTGCGTATCCAGCCGTTTCGCGCACTTTCCGGCCTCCCTGACTCTGGGGGCGTGCGTTCGGCGTGTCTGCGGGGTTGGGTGTCACGCTTTGTGCTAAACCATTAGACTGGGCACAACGCCTATCTCGGACCTCTGATCCACGAGCCACGTGTACCAGTTAAATATGACACTAGGGGGGGAGGACGTACCGCCAAGAGTCACCTCGACTCGACTGGGTGGACCTCACCTAGTAGCCGTAGCGGAAATTTGAGCGGTAGGTCCAAAGATTTGTGTTCCCGGTGGTTTGGTACGGTTGGCTAATCCGGGGAGTGAACGTCGACGGGAAGTCCGAGGTTGACGGCGGCTTTTACCCGCTCGGTTGCCCTCCGAAAACTCCGAGGTCGCGTCCTTACTCGGACTCAAAGGAAAAACAGGTCTACCACGACGGACGAACCAACCTTAAAAAAGTTATTAGGAAAGTTTCTCACTCTTCCACGGAGAGAGGGGCCCACGGTTGTGTCGGTCACGAGTCCCGTTCTCCGGCCCTGGGCACGCTCACACACACACACGGATATCGTCAACACGTGATGCAGAAAACGTCTCTCTCTTGTCAGTCGAGCTCACCATCACTGGAAACATCCCGGTGGTAAACCCCTTCCTCTTTTGTGTTCACCTTCCGTTTTTTTTTGCTCTCTCCACCCCTGTTCTCCTTCCTCCTCGACCGTCTTCTATATTACTGGTCAAGTCGATCACCTCGTAGACGGCCCGACCATGCATGTGCCCGCCATTCCAATGCGCTCGTTCGTGACCTCCATATTAGCACACTGGGTGTATCACACCCCGTATTTAACACGACCCATTTTCTTTCCTACAGCTCATAAATTAGTTAGCACGTACGAAACACTTGGTTGCATCATTTGAGACACCTTTTAGGGCTCTTCACTGTTAATTGCCATACTGTAACCCCTACATTCATAACGAGTTCACCTGTGCAGACAACACACATTTAGAACCTGGTCTTTTTTCATTTGTCGAGGCTCCTTGCTCAGTTTCCTCCCTACTGAGGAAAAGGCGATCACTTGATCTGAAGATGGTGCACTATGTACATAGGCCAGACGGTCCTTATTGGACTTCAACTTGATTAATGCATTATCACACAGTTTATTGGAGGACTCCTCCGACTCTTATTAAACTATAATACACTAGGTTACCTAGTTCTAACTTAGTCAGGACCTTACACGCATGACACAGTTGCTGATCTGGTATGGGTCAGCGTTGAAAACTCTGACACCTCTTCCCCCCTTCTGGCAAACGTCCCTCCTTTGGTTAAAGCACTGACCCATTTGAAAACGGATGATCAAGATGGGACGTATATACACTTTGACTTTCTTGTGATCGATGTTAGTCTTTCTCCTTTTTCTTTTTTCGCCACATAAATATGAAATCTTGTCATAGATCAGCACGTCTGTACCTTGGTTCTTTTTCCAGTAGTTATGAATCGCTTGTTGGTATCTTCCTAGGTTTTCGTCGGATTCCCACGTAGTTGGCCCATCCATGCTCAAAGCTTCAAACTGGCGACGTTTTGTAACAGGGTCTTCTTGAAGCGTCACTGTACGTTCTCCTACTCCGTGAGGCGGTATGTCCTCAAACACGCCTCTAAAGTCTTTCAACAGATCCGCCGTTTCACGTTCCAACTTCCCTCCTTAACTTCTACTCTGTACACTGAGCTTCTTTCCTTTATTTTTGGGACTTCTTGATCTTGAAACCTTCTTCTTTGATCCCCATGGAGATCCTGTCTTTATATTCCAAAATATTCTATCTGGTTTACTTTGCTTTCTCTTGCTGATCTGCTTCAAGGAGGCGATCTCCATCCGCCCTGTCAAATTCATCCTTTTCTTTCCTCTTCTTTTAACTTTTGGTCTTTTGGAAGTACAGTCACTGTAGCTTCTCCAACTGTGGTAGTAGCGCATACATATTTCTCTTCCCTGTCTTCTTCCGGTTCCTTCTTCAGGCTTCACTACTTCTCCCTTTTCGTGTCTTTGACCTCTCTTCTTTCTCCACTCGTGGTCTCGTTCCGGGCGTCATGGAAGGTGTCTTCCTTCTGGTTCTCGCTATCCTACTCTGAGTCTGTTTCACCCACATAAAACTTCGTCCCCTTTTTTCTTTTCTATGGTCACTCTTTGTGAGGCTGCCTTTCTTCGTTTTTTCGTTGACGGATTCCATGTTAATGCTGAGAGACTGTCTTGGGGGATTTCTGCCGGGTCTTTGTAACGCGAGTTCGACAGGGTCACAGGTTTCTCCAACTATATCTCTTCTCTTTCATTCTCCGTCATCTGGTTCTTCTTTATCCCTTTTTCACTGTAGTCTCGTCCAGGAAGGACAGGGATTTCCACGCACTGACCTTGAAATTCGGTAACCAGCCTTATCACATCCGAGAGCAAACCAGCCTCCCTACTGCCAGTCCTCTTGTTACAACATACTCGAACCTTGTAACGGGCATGCCATCCTACGACATTTCCTGATTTCGTTCACTGGAAGGTTCAGAACATTACTTTACAGACGTAAACTATCATAAAAGAGAAGAAGTCGAAGTTATCAACCTTTCCTTCGACACCACTTTCAGAACTGCTGTCGAACCCTTCTGAATCCCAACGCCAGCTGCTAATGACTGTCCAGAATGCCGATCTCCGGATTGGCCACATGAAACTTCGAAATTCTTTCACGAAAGAAACCAAAATGTAAAACAATACCTTTTCATGAAATATTAAGGAAGAAAAACGTGAGGACGCCGTTCTAATCTTTCCTTTTCTTCGTCAGATCTGTCTCAGCGGCCCAACTAACTGTAACTAGCTACGCATGCAATTTGCATGCAGCCCCAAAATAGTTCTATGTCGACTGGGTTCCTCCAGTCATTCTACTGCCAAACTGACCAAATTCGTTACTTAAACGTCATTCCTTTCTCTATTTTTTCTTTCCTTTCGATTGACCTTCTACCTTATTCGTCTTTTCCTTCGTATCTACCATGCCATTTCAGAAGAAGACGTTGTATCTTCGGCGGTCACACCAGCTTTGGTCATCCACGCCTGTCCGCTGCCAGTTTGGTCACCTCGTTAACTCTTCAAATTTCTTCGTGAAACTAACTTATTTCCTCCACTTTTTCCTGCAACATTTTAGGTTTTTTCACGTTGTATCAGCTTATTTGCAATTAGTACACATCCCTGCTAGAAATCCCACAGTGTTGTTCTCTCTTCGGTTCCTTTGCTGGCTCCCTGCCTTCTTGGTCTTTCACCTTTGCTCGAACCACTTCAGTTTTGTCCCGGTGCCGGTCCTGATTCGGAAAGTGGGTGATGAGAAAAGAACAAACACCCTAGACGGTCTTCATATGTTCTTAGTGACGGCCCTCACACTTCCCAAGACGAATGACAACTCGATCGACTTGTTTGGGGTGCTCTCCAAGTAACGTCAGAACATTACAAACTTCCTCTCAATCTTTTCCGAGCTCTCTCACTGCATGAAGTACTCCATAGATCCTCATCCCTTATCGAACTCCTGAGTCGCTTATGAGACAAAGCCACAAGTTGGATCCATGGCCTCATCCTATCTACCTTTCTTCGATCTTCTTCCGACATCCGTGAACTTCCTTCACAAACAGTCTCTGTCCATCCTGTTCTTTCCTCAATCTCAATAGTCTTCGGCCCCTCCAATACACTCTTTTGTGCTGGTCTCACAGGTCCGAATTCTCTCAACGCGGCGCTTCGACTCTCCCTGCTAACTTCTTTATAGGGGGTATCTTCGTTCCGACGAAAATCTAATAATCTCTCCTCAAGATTACTACATAAACACTCCTCGAACTCGATTTCGCTTTCGTATTCAACAATAACCTTCATTGGCCAAGCAAGAAAATCTTTCCAGATCATCCCCATTAATTCCCTCATAGACTCCAACAGCTCCTGTCCGACGATTCTAAATCCGTGAATTAAACGAGACACGAGCCCTATAATTGTCAACGCCACCTTTCGGGAACACCATGCTCCACTGAGCATGAAAACATTAAAACACTTACCAAAACTACGACAAAGGGTAGTTGAGAGTTGCAGCCCTCGAATGTGTAATAGTCGTCCGCTGGCGCGAGCCAACACGGTCGGCCCATCCCGCGTTACCGCTTCCTTTGGTCCCAACCACTTGACGACCTGCTCCAGGGGGCCAGTGTGTACCGCTGGGACTAACTTAGCTCCAAACCCCTGTCTGAAAGTTGAGACGATAGCCATTAGTTGGCTTATTTCCTTTTCACGCGTACACGTTGCTGCACTAAACCGGTTGCCCGACCAGTTGGGGCTCGACTGAGCCGCGTGCACTTCCGGGTCTGACCTCGTCACTTCGACTGTAGCGTCTCTGGCTGCTAGCTCATTCATCGACACTTCTGCAATCTTCGTAATCCTTAGCCTCACAATTTTCCTGTGATTAAATTGTTCGTCTGCGCTAGTAACTTCTTTATCTTTTCTTTCTGTATTATTTTGGGGGCTTCTCTTGGCCCACCACTCTCTCATCCCCATCAGTTGATGCTCATTCCTGCGGGGGACGACTGCCTGGCTGGTTACCGGGCTATCGACTGCTCTTCTGGGATCACTCGAGAGCTTAACATTGACTAATTTGCTCACTCCGACATCTCTATTCTCCACACCAACGTTATGTTCGGCTACTACTGCCGCCCCTCTTCTTTGAAGTTCTCTCT
>NW_027153346.1:4962-5716 GCF_002600585.1 Cystoisospora suis
TCCCTCTTCCTCTACGTCGTCTTCTCCGTTTGTACCCCTACTTCCCTTTTCTCTACGACGGTTCCTCCAACCACCACACGCTCTCTGATGCTCTTCTTTGTTGGTGTCGAGGCCGACACCGGTTCGTGGCTTGTCCACCGGCTACTGACGAAGAGCGATCTTCGTCTTGTGATTGTAGTGACCAGGATTCTCCTCTATCCCTCACTCCAGGAACGGAGGATGACTGATCTGTCTCGGATGGTGGAGAGGAGCCGTCTCCGATGCCCTTCAGGTTGGGAGAGCATGTCACCGTACCGTTCTACATCGTCCTCTTTATCTCTTTTGTCTCCCTTGGCCTCATGAGTTGTCACCCCCAAGCTATTGTGTTTGTGTACACAGGAAATTGACTCCTCCCGGCTTGATCGGGTGGCTACTCCGAACCGGTATCGACGACCTTCCACTGTGGTTGTCGTCTTTGCCTTCATGTTCCCTCTTCCTAAGGATGAAGTCACGACTTTGGGCTGAAGCTTGACTAAGGGAGCTTTTTTCATTTCTCTGGAGACTAAACGAGCCATGTAAGTCCCTCTCTCGGCTTCTCTACTTGACTCTGTGTCCCTATCAGATCCTCCTTCGAAAGTTTCAAACCTTACTAAACCTTCTCTCTCTTTCTTTAGAAAGCGATTCCCACCAAATGCGTCTTTTTGAAACTCCTTATCGGTCCGTTCGGTCCCCTTGATCGTACGTGCACTCCATATGTGTAATGATTCTTGGTGTC
>NW_027153347.1:0-260 GCF_002600585.1 Cystoisospora suis
AGAAAGATACATGGTGGACCGTTACAGACACGAAGGAAGGAGGGAATGCAGAAGCAGAAAGAACAAGAAAAAAAGAAGACCTTTCTTTTGGCGACTTTTCTGTCTCCTAAACGAAAATGAGAGACTTCCTCTATTCTCGTCTATCTAACAGATTCCTTCGACTTCTTTCTTCTCTAACCTTATAGAGACATCGCCTTTTTTGAGAGATCTCTCTAATTCGAAGAAAGTGAAGAAAGAAGATTCTTCTCTCCTTTCTTTCT
>NW_027153347.1:268-3072 GCF_002600585.1 Cystoisospora suis
GAGACACACAGAAAGAGAGAGAGAGGAGTCTTGAACCTTCACGAAGGTCGAGAAAGAATAGAAAGTTGTCTATCTAGTCTCCCTTCATGTCTACAGAAATCCATCAGAGACCCTCTTCTCTCTCTTCTTATCGCCATCTTGATTTATAGGTGCTACCACCGCCTTATATACCGTTTCAAGATTCGCAGGAGTCATGATGTGACTCCTCTTTTCTTCTACATGGGAGAGCGAAGGGAAGTAGCTATAGCCTAAGAAAACTTATCTATCTATAAAGAGAGAAGAGAGAGAAACCCCTTTACTTGTATCGTCGCTTCTTCTCTCTTTCTCGTCTCTACATGTGAAGAAAGTTTGAATGAAAAAGACTTTCGTCTTTCTCTCTCTCTCTCTCTCTACTGTGACTCTACCGTTATGCCTTCACAGAATTTGTTTCGAAACTAACGAAGAGCTAGACAGAAGGCTTCCTGAAGACAGATATAAGCATGCAAGACAGACTTTTATATAGAATTCTCAAGTATACGAAGATAAAGAAAGAAAGAAAGAAAGGAGCTACTTTGGATACAACTGGCTCTTTTCTTCCTCTCAAGATGAGAACCCTTCTTTTTACCTCTGAGAGAGCTTCCGGGGAACTTGTTAACGACTTCGAAGTCCTTCGTTAAATCCATCTTAAGCTGATAAGACAGAAGAAAGAAAGAGTGAGAAAGAAAGAAAGAAAGAGTGAGAAAGAAAGAAAGAGTGAGAAAGAAAGGAGAATTCTAAAAAGAGGAGGGGCAAGACCCTGTACTGTACAGTGGTCCTGAATAAGACAACTTGCAATGCACTCCCGTCTGTATCTTCTTTCTCTTTCTTGCTTTCTCTTTTTCTTCTCACCTCTCTCCATGTTTCTTTCCTCTCTTTCTTTTCTCGAACCTTCTCTATCTCACAGAGAGAGAATTGCTAGGGGCACAGGAGCGACGCATTCTTTGATATGCCTGTAGAGAATTCTCGAGGAAAGAGACTTTTCTCAAGAGAACTTCGTGTCGATAGAGAGCTAGATAGATTGAAGATAGATAGATCTCCTTCGGTCTCCCTTCTTAGCATTTCCGTATGGAGTCGTAGGACCTCCTCGAGACGTCAAATGACTCGATAGAGAATATAGATCAGTCTCCCGGCGTATTCTCTACTCATCTCTCGACTTTGGAAATCTCTCTCATTCTCGGAAAGAGGAGAGAGAAGATCTTTTTCTTTCTTTCTTCTTCTTCTTCTCACCTGTTTGAGTAGCCAGTCAACGCGAGATTCACAGAGGATCCAATCCCTATAAAAGTCGAGAGCGAGGCAGGAGAGGAAGGAGGGGTCTCAAAGAAGGCGAAGGCATAGATAGAAGGGAGAAAGTTTCTTCATGGAAGTAGCTACCTATCGATCAAAGAGCGAGAAGAGATTCTTCTTCATATCTATCTCATCTTGCACGCGGCATTGCGGAAAAGGGGGTCAAGCTATATATAAAACATGAGAGAAAGAAAATTCGATCGTCTTTCATCTTCTCTTCACTTAGAGGGACAGGTATATGCTGTCCTCTCCTCTTCTTTCCTGTCTCTCATAGCCAGGTCATAGGTGTACGCATATTCATCTATATGTCTACATATCTGTATGTAAAGATGTGTCTATATATCTATATGCAGAAATGCCTGCGTGGGTCCTGCACATACAAAGGCAAAAATACAAACCTGTCCGTATATACATCTAGATGTATCGACAAAGCTCCATACGTATATCCATACACACGGTGTTCCATACATCATACCCCTATATGCTATTCCTGACGTGGCCTATACATATATAGATCTTCTTCCTTATAGAAGAAGCCTTGATCTGTTTCACGTGACGAACGAAAGAATGGGACTCCTTTATCGTGAATTCAAGACTGCTGCTTACACCTTCGTTTGCTTATTGCGAATCTGCACGTAGACGAGGTCGGGATTGACGCAGAGAGCCAAATTGGAGGGGAGCGTCCAGGGAGTTGTCGTCCATGCAAGGAAAGAGATAGGATGATCTTCATGTAATTCTTCTCCCTTCTCATTATCATCGGGTATACATCTGTATCGCATCAATCAGCAAGAAACCATTCAAAAGACATGCAGAAGACACACTAGACATCGAAGTAGACACCAGGATAGCTATACAGCTAGATGCATATATATATATCTACAGCTGGAAGCTCAGGCACCCCTGCGGTTGCAGTCGCAAGAAGGAGAGAAAGAAGGAGGAATGTGTGGGTATCGAAGAGGAGTAAAACAAGAGGTGACGTGAGATTTCATACACTCAGACCTTACCGTAGAGTTAGCATATACACGAGTGCATGCATGTATCTACATTTTCATACATGTACGTCTAGAGATACATATGGATATGCTTCTCAACACTGAAGGCTAAGAGGTCCGTTTCCCTCATCATATAGACGGCTGGTAAGAGACAAAAGAACTCCTCGCTTTTCACACGAGCTTAGTGCAGAAAGAACGAATTGACGTGGCTGTAGAGATACATAGGTAGACAGTAGAGAGATTCTATAGATGGATGACGGTAGAGATCTCTATAGAAATACACACTTTCTTCCACCAACTGTTACGACACATACATGTATGCCTATGTACGCATGCATACAAACCTAACAGGCGCGGATGCATGCATAGATGATTTGGCTCACTAAAATACTCCGCACGAGGTCTTTCTCCGAGATCTGTGTGTGTAAAAATTACCCATGCCCTCCCAGCAAGCAAGCATAGGGACTCTCATTTACCTATGCATGCACGCACTACTGCATGCATAGATTA
>NW_027153348.1:0-21229 GCF_002600585.1 Cystoisospora suis
ACCGCACGGAGTGCCGACTCCGTGCGTATGTCTGCTTCCTTAATGGAAGTGTTTCGGTAGTGTGACGCCGTGAGGCCAAGCCGCTGTCGCGATTCGGGGCGCTGGCGGAGCTCAATATCCCGTGGCGCCCTTTGTTGTACAGCGGGCACCATTGTGCTTTCGGCGTCGAGCAACGTAAGTCGCGCCTGCCGGGCGCTGTGTTATGTGCTAGTGGGGCAAGTGTCTTGCAGGCCCCGCGCGGTCCCAGCGGGGCCGGACAGTTGGGAAACTCGTACAACAAACCTTTACAGTACTCCTAGTTGATTACCCCGGAGTTCCTGAGCAGTTCACCGGCTGACTTTCAGCCGAGTGCACAACGTCGCCTTCACAGGCACAAGAGGGGAGAACGCTAAGAACAGAGCTGCCCCTCCGAGCGACACCGGTGTGTAGGCAACCTTGACACCCGGGTATAAGGGATGCCGCATACCAGAAGATACAAGACGCACGCTTTGCGGATGAACTAGGGACACTCAGTCGGCGCGCACGTTGCAACGGTCAAACAACAGAACACTACCTCTGAAGCGCACGACGCGGAGGTCCTCGCAGCTACCACGCCACCACGCCGGGGAGGCGCGCCCCGGAAACTGCTGGCCAGTTCTGTCAAACCGGCAGTCTGCTTCTCTTCAGCCCCCTTATTGGGAAACGCATGCATTTCCACTTGGGAAGCATGCCGGGAGAGTTCTCTCTACCTCATCGACACGGAGTGACTGTCTTTTCCCGCTGATTCTTGTTTGTCTACTTTCGGCTTGCAGCGTTCCTTCTGGCAGCCGTCTTGCGAGGTTCCTTTTGCCCCCATGTGCCAATGTCGCCAATCTCAGCAAGCTGGCGCAGGATATCTCGTGTGACCGTCTGCTTCCGTTTGCTCTCCTGTGACGCTTCCAGTTCCTCGGCACTCATTCGCCTCGGTCCAGGGCCGGAGGCTCTCTTCACGCCACTGTCTTTGTCTCTTCTTCTGAATGCGCGCTAAAATCTCCGTTCCTTTTTCTCAGCGCAGGTCGCCTCCCTCTCGTAACGCAATAGGCATGCTGGCGTCGCCGTGGTGGTCTTCGGTAACCAGGTTGCAGATTGCCTTGGCACTAGAACACGCACACAGTGTACCACTCAGCTTCCACCACAAGGCCAGGGCCTGGGCGCTGCGTGGGCCGGTGAAGCGGTCTCCGGCGTCCGTGGCACAAGTGGAATTTTCGGCGACGCTGCAGTGGGGTACCATCGGACAGCGCGCGGCAGAGGCGAGCGCGACTGCCTAGACGGGCCGAGACTACGCGTGACCGAGGGTGAAAGGGCGCGCTTCGTATAAGCTGCCTTTTTGTCTGTGGCTCGTTCTGGGTCCAGCCGCACCTTGTGTGCAGCCTGCGCCCTTCCATGCTCCAATTTGTCCCCTCCTCCCGTACTGAACTTCTCCTGACCAGGGTTCGCTTTTCTTCGTCCAGAACATTCTACCGTTTGTCAGTCTAGGTTGACTGCGGGCACGGAGAAGCTGGGCTCCTTATTAGGCGTACTTCGCTCCTGGTATTTGAATCAGACTCAGGCGCATGCTTGTGTGTTCTCTAGTCTGTGAGACGTTTCTCGAAGATGCTTCTACGCTCATAAAGAGGGACTGTTGCTTGCTGGCCACCATGTCCGATGCAAAGGAAGTCAGCCTTTCCGTCGATGAGACGAACAGGCTGCGCAGGAAGCTGGGACTTAAGCCGCTTCGCGTCGACGAGCGCAGAGACTCGGTAAGGTTTAGAGCGGCGAGCTGTGAAGTCGTTTTCCTGCCGCTCCCGGCGTCCGCGGCTCTGTGGCTGTGTTGAAGCAGCAGAGGACGCCGCGTCGCTTCGCGCCTGTCGCAGGACTCGCCTCTCCGGATTGCCGCCCGAATGCAGTCTTTCCCTACTGGCGCTGAAGTTGCCCCGCGTGGTCTTCAAGAGCCACCCCGCGCCAGTGTAGTTGCTTTCCTTCCGGCGCACGCGCCAAGCGTGAACGGTTGCTGGGTTCGCAGTTTGCACAGCCGCACTTACGCAGGATCCGTCCGCTGAACATGCTTTCCCCAGCCTTGTTGGGCGGGCAACGCACCCTTTGCGCGAGCAGCGGCAGGGTCGGTGCTCTCTCACTCCTTGTTTTGCGCAACACTATGTATATATATATATATATATGCGTACTGCTGACCAGGAATTGAGGCCCCCAAGACTAGAATTCTTGTTTGAGGATAGAACTCCGCTGTTGTCGAGATAGGGTGCGTTCTCAGGTGTATATCGTGAATGTATACGTGTTCCTGTGTGGGGAACCTTTTCATTTTATCTGGTTTGTAAGCAGGCAGATGCGGGGAAGGTGACGGTGTTGGTCATCTCGTCCGCGGTGGCAAGGGCAAGGCAGCAGCTTTTTTTCCGTACCGGCTTACTTCACTGTACGGAGGAAGCTGCCTCCAGTCTGTCAAGTCTCACGGTCGTGTACGTTGTTTTCTTCTCGAGTTCGGTTTCGACAGTACGACTGCAGCGTAATCATCTGCTTTCGTGCATATGATTACGCCACAGTCGTTTCTTGGTCCCCTCTCGCGAGTTTACGTTCCGCGCCGGTACGTATGTGCAGTAGTGAAGCGCTGGAAGGAAATGTCCTCTTTTGTTTCCCTCGCACGTGCCAGACTAACAAAGAGAAGGATGGGGACGGTCGTGGCGCGGATATACCCCCCGGGCGGGGGGAGACTGCAGAGGACGTTTCAGACAGAAAGAAGGCTGCGAGACGCCTGCGACAGAAAGTCGAAGAGAAGAAGCTCAAGGCGACGCACGCGGCAGTAATTCAAGGACCCACTATCGCTGACCTCGCGGATGCCGATCTGGACGACCCAGCCGCCTGGGTGGCTCACATGCGGAAACAGGAAAGAGAAAAAAAAGTTCTTGCATCTCAGGGCCGACGTGAGTACCGCGCTACGCGTTCGTGTAGAAAATGATTACAAGACGTCTTTCTTTCTCCGGGCACGCGCTACTTGCTGCGGAGCCGGGCTACCCCTCGCTGAGCGCTACCAACGGAGTGTGACGCTTGTACTGGTTCACCGAGAAAAATTAAGCCATTCATCTTTCGCAGAGTGTCCCCACGCGTACCTCTGGTAACGTCCAGTCCGTGTACCCGCGGGTCTCTGCTGCGGCCACGACGCGCGCCGACAGCGTGCGCGTACCTCCATGCTTATTGAGGTTTGTCAGCGGGAGCCGGCCGTCGGAGAATAGTGGTGTTGCGAAATGCGGTTGCGGCTAATTCGTTCCCCGCCTGCGGTGTTGGTCTTCCCGAAGTCGATTTACGCAGTGTCGGGAGCTGCACCCGCCGTATCGGCTAGTGACTCTAGTACCAGGGCTTCAGCGTACCAGCAACTCGCCCGCGCTTCCCTGACCCTGGAGTGGCTCGTGCATTTTGTGCGTGACGCGTCTCGACGTTGTAGCTTTAGCCCCTGTGTGGATTCTACCCCGCGTTGTAGGTGTATACCCTCTCTGGGTGGACGGCCGCCCTATTACAGATGTGGTCGGAACGCCCCCTCCTTGGGGATCAGCCTTCCAAGAAGGCGGAGCAGGCCAGTATGGCCGTGTCAGTTTCTACATTGTGCTGAAGTGGTTGACGGGTGATAGAAAGAGCGATTTACGGGGTGGCTGCCAACTTCAGCGAGGATCTTTTCCACACGTCCCGGCTGGCTGGTGTCTTCAGAATTCCCCCCCCCTGTAGACCAATGATATCGCTGAGGCGAAGCCCGGGAACGCCAGCTCCGTGAAAAGGTCAGTTGCTTCTCCTGACTGTGCTCTTTACTCTCGCAGTAGACGCAGCGCACTACGACGACAGCGATGACGAGGATTTACCGCGAACCTCACAGAAAAAACACGGCTCCGGCGACTTCTTGAGTGGTAGAGACGTTTCCTCGAAGCGTCGGCGGACGGATGTCTCAGGGTTGGTGAGCGGTGGAGAAGATCCGGTAGCCGACAAGAGTGGGGGGGATGTGAAAGTAGTGCACAATTTGAAGGATTTTGAGGAAGGCGAGGAAGTCGTCTTGACCCTGAAGGACACTAGTATCTTGACCGAGGAAGGAGACTTGAACGACGATATCGACACGTTGGAGAGCGTTCATCTAGCTGAGATGCAGCGCCTGAGAGTCAAGCTGAAGAACAAGCAGAAAAAAGCTGTATATGACCCCACAGAGGACTGGGAAGAAGGAGAGGACGGGCCTAAGAAGAAAGAGATTCTTCAGCACTACGACGACTGGGAGCAGGAAAACCTGGCCGCCCGAGGGAAAGCTTCGCTCCCCGGCGAAGCGAAGGGCTTCATTCTCCCGAACCTGCAGGGAGCGGAGCTTGATGAACCGGCCGAAGTCCAGGTAGCTCTGCTCATGGAGCGTCAGAAGACCCTGCAGAGAGCCAAGCAGGGACTAATGAGAAGCTCCTACGTGACAGTGCCAGGGCCATACTTCGATGAGACTCGCGATTTAGTTACTGCTGACGGCCGTATCAAATACGACGCTTCCGGGCCGACTGCAGCGATTCCGGGGGAGGAGATGACAGCCAAGCAGGAGGAGAAGTCGGTAACTTTTCGGAAACTTAGGAAAAAGAAAGTATCGAAGAAGAAGCAGGGTGCCGCATTCTGGAGGGAGCTTCTCAGTGGAGGGGCGCCGGAGGAAGAAGGCGAGGCGAGGGACGACGAGTCCGATGCCATTCAGCCTGCTCTGCAGTCTGCCAGAAAGGCCGACAGGCACCACGGGTCCAGATCAGGAAGGCAGGAGAGCAAGTAAGTGCAGTTCTTTCAGCTTCTCAATGAGGAAGGGCCATGTATTTCGGAAACTTCTCGAGCACGGAAATCGTGGTGCCTCAGTGCGCCAGTTGGATTTCACACGACGTAACAGCTTCCGGTACGGTTACTCTGAAATGTTACGGCATTCAACGTTTCATTCAGAGAGTGCAAGGTCATTGGTCGGCACCAAGTGGAGTTGTTTTTATTTGCTCGTCACGGGTGGCCAGCTGTAATGAGTAAGTCTCGCGGCGGGTGCTCGTTCCTCTGTATCGCGATCCCGCGATGAAACGTGACAAATACGCAGAGCGTCCCCGGTCTCTCTCTCTCCAGGAAGGTCGACGTGCAGAAGGAACACGTGCGACAAGCGCTCGATGCTGCGGCGACTTCTAGCACGGCCCATACTAGTCCGGCCCCGCCTGCACCCCAGTCACTCAGCAGCCCTGAAGCAAGGAAAGAACACCAAGCAAGAGCAGAGGAAACTGACTGTCCAGACTCCGGTCTTGGTATAGAGAAGGGGAAATCCGGTCGGGGCCTCAGCGGAGCCGAAGCACAGGAAGAAAGTGTCAGCGATGATGATTCAGCGTACGTCGGTAGTGTCGACCGCGAACTTCAAGAAACGCTGCAAAAGTAAGAGAGAGCGTTTATTTTGTTTCGTGGCAGGATCGCGAATCCCTTGAGAAGGCCTCGGTCAGATAGGGTCGTCCGTCGAATGCGAGCATGAGCGGAAGCGCCCATCCAGTGCAGAAGAGAGTGTGCACACCTACTCAGCTGCAGAGAACACAGGTGTATTTTTAGCTTTTCTCGGTGTGTCGAGCTACCTGGTCCCCACCTTTCTCTGGACTTAATCACTGCTCAGGGCGGTTGCCCGATATTCAGGTACTCTGTCACCTGTGGCATTTCTTCCGCGTGTAGATATCCAGTTGAAGTGTTGGATCGGGCGTGACGGGGGTGTGAAGATTTACGAGCAGGGAACAAGGACGGATGGCGTTCAGTTAACGGGCAGACTTGACACGCGGCTTCCACTTCACCCGTGCGAGCGGAACGCGGTGTTGGCTGTGGTTCGTACTCCTACAGGCAGCGTCGCTTGGCCAATCTCAAGCTCAAGAAAAGAGAACAGGTCGGCGAAGACGAGGGCAAGGGGGAAGTTACCGAGAAGACTGTGCAGGCGAAGCTTCTGGATCTGCTTGACCGCGCAAAGAATCACTGCGCTGTAGTCGGTAAGAGCTAGCATCTGACTGATGTTTGCCGCAGTCTTTTGACGCGTAGGAGTGTGCTTTACGTCACGTGTAGAGTCCGCCTGCTTGGCTTACGTATCGTATAAGCGCGATAGCAAGTCCGACTGAGATTCCGTGACTCGCGGGCAGTGGGGCTGTCGGGCAGGGGTTTCCGAGGTGGTTGCGAATGGTGCAGGCGGCGTTCTTCCGGGGCTTCGCTGGATTGAGTGCATTCTTTCACTTTGAGCCACAAGTAAACAAGAAGAATGGGCAGGAAACGTGAGAGAGTTGCCAACGTTCACCTTGCTCGAAGTCTGTTATCCCCGACCTCCATCGTGAAAAGGACTCACGTCTGACGGAGACAGGAGGGCAGGGGCGAATGAACACCCGATGGCGGTATGCATCGACTATTTCTCCTTGCCTCACCGTATCAAGAGAACGTGCTGACTTCCGTCGTGCGTTCAGTTTTCTTTTCCTAGTGTGTGGCTACCCGGTGTGAGGTGATTTTGTTCTTTTTGACGCCACACAAGTAACCTAGAGCCTCAGGGATAGATGCACACTGTCAGATAGCGGTACTAGCTTTGTGATCGCGAGCGGTTCATTTAGGTGTCGTCACGGGCATGCGTTGCTGGCGGCTGACTGACCGGAGGTGCCGCAGTCCCGCGTAGAGGCTGAGTGTGAGAGTCTCTTGGAGTGCGGCAGCCTGGCCTTTACACAGCTCAGTCCACGACAATTTTGCTAGGGAATTACTGGCATAACGCCTAGTGGGTGAGATGTAGACGTGCGCCGGCGCGCCCGACAGGCATGACCTTCGCGCTGTCTCTATCTGGCTTTCTGCTGTGTGAAATCATCTGTCGGCTCCTGTTGTGGAATTCTTTTCAGCTTGTGAAGTATAACGCTTTTTGGTTGTTCTGTAGATGACGATCTGCTTCCCGATCCGCTTCCAGTGCTTCCGTCGTCTTCTGGCGGGGACAGGGATTCGTCGACCAGGGGCGCCGCACCTGCTGCTCGCCGGATACCTTTGCCAGAAGAGGAAGAAGGAAGTGGTCTGCAGTTGACCACGACAACGGAATTCTGTCGCAGTATCCAGACTCCTCTGGAGAAAATTCAGACAATGAAACAAGAAGTTTTCACTGGCTCCAGGCTGTTCCGGTGAGGAGGACGGCTAAGCAGATGGTTTGTTCCTGTGTTCTCGTGATCAGTTTGTTCGGATTGAGTCGGGGGGGGTATTTGTCTCTGCATGTGAGCACGCACACGAGTCCGCCGTAAACGGAGACCGCTGACCTTTTTTGATTGCGAGGTGGCTTCCCCGTGGTGGTCGGGAAGACGTCGCGGCTGGGCGGTCGGCGCATAAGACAGCTTGCTCAGCTAGTGCGGAAGAAAGAACTAATTGATACAAAGCTCAAAAGGGCGGCTGTCGCCTATCCTGCGCGTAGTTTCATGATGCGGTCCGTGTTTTGGTTCTCTGTTCGCAGACAGCAGCAAGCTAGTCAGACGAAATCCTCGTCCTCCGCCGAGGGTCGAGGGAAGAAGGAAGGAGACGGCGCAGTGGAAGAGAAGAGCGTCGAAGATAAGGAGGGTACTTCGTCGGATGAGGATGAGACCGAGGACGTGAGTTTGGGAGACTGCCCATTATCAGCTGTTGAAACAGCCTGCCTGTATTTTGTTCGGAGCGGGGTCAGGATTTTTTGGTTAAGCAAACTACCTGACGGTCGCACTGCGCGCGCGTGTACGTGCTATAAGAAGCCTCTGAGACGGAGTTTCTACAAGTATTTTTTAGAATGACCTGCTGCTCATTGCGGTCCCGTGAGTATCGGGATGGACGTTTTTCAAAAACCGGTACATACCGTTGCGCGCGTTCGCGGGATGAGGCATTCGCGTGTTGCTGCGGGACATGTGCGCTGTAATATCCTGCAGGCTGCCTATCAGCGCCAGTGTATGGAGTATGCTTCCGGAGTGTAGCTGTGGTGGACTGTCCTCTGTCCTTCGACGCCATCATGGGTGTCCCGGAATGCCTGCTTGAGGAGTCGTAGCGGTTGGCCTGTGGCGACAGAATTTACAAAAGTTGTGTCGTTGTACTTGGTTATCGCGTGGTCTGCATATCACTGACAGGTCAAGGCGGGACCCTGTCACCGAGGCAATGTAGGAAGAGGGTATAGTGGTTACCGCACTCGCAGCACGCTTACTATCGCTTTCTTCTATTTACTTCTCGGGGCCGGATGCATCCACCTTCGTACGCGTTCGACTACCGAAAGTACAATGACACAACTTTTGTAAATTCTGTCGCCACAGGCCAACCGCTACGACTCCGCAAGCAGGCATCCCGGGACACCCATGATGGCGTCGAAGGACAGAGGACAGTCCACCACAGCTACACTCCGGAAGCATACTCCATACACTGGCGCTGATAAGCAGCCTGCAGGATATTACAGCGCGCATGTCCCGCAGCAACACGCGAATGCCTCGTCTACCCCGGATCAAACCAGCTCCAGCTGGTTAGATGCGGGGTAGACGACAAGCCCCGAAGTGCCGGTGGCAGATATCTGGCTTCCGTCTCTCTCTCTTGCTCACGCTTAAGGGGAGGTGCTCATAGCACGTGTTCGTGAGTGTAGTGCGCCTCTCGGGCCATGAGTGTGTGCGCACTCGAATATCGTGCTTGCACGCATCTCGTCACGTTAGGATTCAGTCGAGTTCGCTTGTTCGTCTTGGCTCACTCGATTCTACTCAGGTTTGACAAAAAACCGAGGGTCCACCTGTTCGGTGAATCTGCTGTGTCTCGTCAGTATCCAGATTTTTGGGGAAGGGTTCGATCTGATCCGTGCGACGCGTCTTCTTTGTCTTTCTGCCCAGGTCGGTTTCATGAACGAGAGCCCCATCGGTCTGGGCGTGGCAGAAGCACTCAAGTATCTTCAAAGTAAAAGTGAGTATCAGCTATCACACCTCGGGGTCACCTGAAAACGCCACTTCGTGGAGAGTAACAGTATACTTGTTTTGGTCTCTGGCTTTTCAATCTGCGGTCCGCCAGTCTGCACATAAGTACGAGCGTCCGTGCGTGTTTGGTGTTTCACCCTACGTGCATCGAGCATGTCTGTTTGGACTACCGCGCATTAGGAGACATTCGACGTCAGTGATTTTTCTCTTTTCCTTAGTTCAGGCGTGGTATTGGTACTCTTCTCGACCGCCTGCCGTCCGAAACCTTAGAGTAGTGAACTTGCCATGCCTCCACAGAGTTTCCGAACGGCAAAACGCGGCTCCCTGCCACTCTTTTCCCCGTCGTCGGGGACCGCTTGGATTCGCATAAGATATGTACTTGTGTGCATGCTTGTGTTCCTGTCTAAGACTACATACTTCTCTTTGTCGTCCCACGTGCAGCGCTTTTTGCGCACCGTGTGATCCGCGTTGCAGGCCATTTTTCTCTTGATAAGATGCGCCAGCGCAGGCGACGACCGGACGAGTTACCTCTCCACAAGCCCCTGGGCGAGAAGGAGATCAAGTTGGATCATCGAGACCAGTACGGCAACGTAATGGTACGCACAGGGATAAACACGCGGGCCGCTTTCCCATGGTTCGAGCTTGAGTCTTTTTTTTTTTTTTGGTCAGCGGTGCACCGCACCGCTTCGTGACCCGGTCCTCTCTTGCACTGTCTGAGCGCTGTCTCGGAAGAGCCCAGGCAACTTCGTTTTGTTTGAACTCTCGTTGTCAGTCTTGAGGCATCCGCCCGGACAGCAGAAGATAAGACTGTGCCACGGATCAGTGCGGTGTACTGGACCCCTGTCCAGTACACAGTTCTTCCCGGGGCCTCAAAAACCTGTTGGCTTGCATGCGGCTCCGCGGAATGCGTTTTTCGCACGGCAAAAATTCCCTATGTGTGTAGTCTTGCCCGCGCACATCCAAGTGTGTGTGTGAGGGTTTGCAAGCATCCTATGAATTCTGGACGATTTGTTGCTCTTACATACAGCGGGCATTCTTGCATTCCCGAGAAACTTCTGTAGCTGCGAGCTAACTGTGTCCTTGAGCATAGCCGTGCTTTGTATCGGCGTGCGTTTCCCGTGCCCAGGCCGTGTGAACTGGGATTCCGAAGAGGCAGCGTGTGTCACTCGTGCACGTTCATTTTATCGGTAGAACGCCTCCTGTTTCAGATAGCAGAGGAACCTCAGAGAAGGCACAGTTCTTGAGTTTTTTTTTCTTTTTTCTCCAGACACCGAAGGATGCATTCCGACAGATCTCATGGAGATTTCATGGCAAGTATCCGAGCTTGAGGAAGCAGGAAAAGAAGATGAAGAAGATGGACATTGGTGAGCTCATCTCCCGCCTTTTTTTGTAGTGCCCTGAAGGCGAGTTCGACATCACCGCCAGGGTGGTGGCAGTGAATCAAGCACGATCGTACGAAAATACGTGTCTCTCCAGGCTAAAGAGTGTATCGTCGCTACTGTGTTACCTGTTCCACCCTCAATTACTAAATTCCGTCCTTTTGGAAGTGTTCTGCCGGAACAACGTTTCTCTAAGTACGAAGACCCCCGTGAAGTCGAACCCAAAACAAGCACTCACCAGTCGGTGGTCGATCGTGCAGTTTTTGAATCTCAGATCCTTTCTCGTGTCAATCATGCCGCCATCGACCAAGTTTCCAGTCAACTGGAAACAAGTCCTCGTCTAGAGAAGCTGGATCTAGAGTACCGAGAAACACAGGTCTGACCTTTTTTGTACATAGGCTATTTTACGAGCGCCACAGCAGCACTTCTACGTTGTCACGCAGCACCTGTCTTCCGTCGATCACAGGCACCGTGCATGTTGCTGGTCTGCGCATCTGTGAATGGTAAGGGATTTTCGGCCAATACGCATCACTGTGTCACCCGTTTGAGGAACGGCTTGTTCCGACGAGGTACCTGCGCTTGCAATCGCGGCTGTGGTGTGACACACTCCTATGACATTGTTGACTGCAAGAGACAGAAAAGGCCTCTCATCTGGTTCTCACTGGTAGCTCCCTGGACCATTAGTGTGTGAACTGGGAGCTTCTTTGTGCTGAGGGTTCCTCCTGGTTTGTCTGTCTGCCGAGAAAGGAGATCTGTCCCGTTTGTGGGCAAGTGTGTGCACTCGGAGAGTGTGGTCCAGAGACGTATAATGCAACAGGTCTGTCGGCGGGTCTGGAGGCAAGTCTTCCCGTCATTCGATGCTTGACTTTGCCGTTCCGAGCTTTCTGGTCTCTCCGATGTGCAGAACGGAAACTGCTTTGCAATCCAATGGAAGCCCTGCCAACTCTCAACGCCCTACAGAAACTGCAGGAGACAGAAAAGGCCTCTCATTTGGTTCTCACTGGTGGCTCCCTGGACCATTAGTGTGTGAACTGGGAGCTTCTTTGTGCTGAGGGTTCCTCCTGGTTTGTCTGGGTCTGCCGAGCAAGGAGATCTGTCCCGTTTGTGGGCAAGTGTGTGCACTCGGAGAGTCTGGTCCAGAAACGTACAATGCAACAGGTCTGTCGGCGGGTCTGGAGGCAAGTTTTCCTGTCCTGCGATAGAAGTGTGAAGCGGCTTACGAGAGGTGTGCCGGGCGTTTCGCCTTAGCCTGTGTAATCTGCGTGCTGCCCCTGGATGTCAAGTATTTTAAGGAGCCGGCGGAACGCCCGCTGGGCACGGTCTGTAGCCTGTTCCTAGCACGTCGGAAGAGGATGCGAAGTGGTGCTCAGTATTGTTGGAGAGTGTTACACTGCAGAATGAGACAACTGCTCATGCAGCTGCTTCGTACACTTCATGACTATGCAAAGCGTCCTCATTGACGCATGAGGGACCCGAGGACGTGCAGGAAAGGAGGGGACTGTGCGTTTTGCACATGCGCTGGGAGAAACAGTTTTCGAACCATAAATTTCCCACTCAGCAGCTGCAGAACGCGATGCATGAAGGAGTCTGGTGTGCCAGCTGCGTTGGTACCCCTGATCGCGCAGCTCTGTTCTGCCAGTCGCCTTTTGAATCAGAATGGCGTCCAATTATATGGTTGAGTCTGGTGTTGTCTCTCGGCGGTGACGTGTCTTGGTTGTACTGACGGTGTGGCCGCGACTTCGACATGCCGCTGGACTCCGAATAAGTTGAACCTTAGACCTCAACACTACGCCTTCTGACCGGGTTCTGTCCCGTCGTCCGCTCGTACTTCAGCATCTTTGTGTGGCCGCTCAGGTGCATCTGATGCTTTGCAATGGGTCGTGCGGCCGTCTGCTCCGTTGCGCCCTGTCAAACACACTCGTGTGCGTCGAAAGTACGCGGACTGGCACATCCGGGAAGACAACGTGCAGAGGTGGCTGAGACTGTCGGCAAAGAGGCGAAGGAGAGGGCACCTACGCGGGTGGTACCGGACTTCTCGCGAACGAAGTGACGTCCTGTGTGTCCCCTTCTATTGTTTTGTCGAGACACGGCCTTCCTTCTCCGTGTAGTGACAGCCTAACCCGTAGAAGTCCGCACAGTCCTGCCGCTAGGCTGCCGCGGCCAGCATCTGCTGATCTGCTGCACGGCTTAAAGAACGGTTGCTAGACTGCTGTGGCAAGGCGCCCCGTCGTAGAGCGTAGAGTGTCTCAGAGGTTGAGTGTAGCTTTCTCGAGGTACAGCTCCCGCTGCAAATGGGTTGACAAAGCGACATCTTGCCACGGATAAAATCAAGTGGCGAAGGAACGGTAACCAAACCTTCGTGAACGCACGATTGCTGAGCACGGGATGACGACCAGACGCTATAGCAACCTAAGGTTCGCTCCACGATGAGAAAGAAGGCGCCAGTCCGAGATATCGAAATTCCCGGCTTCCGTATTTTGAGCGCCAGCTGTTGCGGAGTCAGCGAGTTCGTGGTCTTGCTCGCTTTTCACATCGGTTCAGCATTGCCTGCTTTGAATTGATCAAACCCTAAACCAAGCAGTCACTCAGAAGGTCGAACATACCTGTTCGGATGTCTGTAACACTCTTCGGCACGATCTCTTAATCGATACCGGCGTAGAGACGGCCAGTCTACGGACGGGCGGCACTGCTGGACACACTTGCAGGAATTTTAATTGCCTCGGAGTACACCCGGGTTGCGCATCAGAGACATGTGTTGTGTTGCACGGGCCGAGTGCCATGTGCGCTAAGCTTTCCAGGGAACGAGGAAGGAGCCCTGTGGACTGGGTGACTGGGCACCGCGTGCAGCAGGCAAACTGAGCTTTCTTGCTGGCTGCGCTCCTTGTGTGCAACAGATTGTGCAGACGTCTTGCGGGTTACGGTCCCAGCCTGTGGTCCAGGCGGAGCGTAATTTTACTTGTGTACCCGGTTGAACACAAGCTTGTTGCTGTTAATTTCCTTTGCCGTTTGACCAATCTGGCCGGACCATACATTCCTAGTTAAATACTATCCGAGTAAGTCGGGGGTTAGACATGGGAAATAGTTCAGGTGCAGTTACTTCACATCCAATCCTTGTGAGGCAGGTCTTCTCTATTCCCAACACAACTTTACCTCTCTACGAGCCCTAGAACCTAACGGTTAGAACGGTCTACGTCCCGGCTGTGGGAGTCATTGGACGGGTGTGTAGGGTTGAATGCTAGTCGCTGTTCTTACGAGCGTTCAGCACTCCGGGGGTCTCGCTGATTTTTTTGCCAGGTTCTCATTTTCGATGTACAAAGCGTTTTTTCTTTTGTCGAGAACTACTCAGGAGCCTCACTGCTGACCACCTTGCTGTGCTGTCAAGAGAATTTAACTAGACGTTTCAATCGCACTGTCATGCGCCACTGCCAGGCGGTGTCTCGGTCAGTCCCGGCGCTCCCTGTCGCGGGTTGGCATGTTTTCCCGTGGTTGACCTGTCTGGTGCCTCGGGGTGTTCACGGAATTCCTCCCTGTAGTCTTCTTACACTAGACTCTCTTTTCTATACCCGGGGCTGCAGATTGTCACTCAGCCGGGTACCTTGACATCTGCTGCCGTCTCCGTCGTCTTTCGAATTGCCGGTGCGGTCCCACGAGTACCAGTGTGTCTTCACCATTGCGCAGACCGTGAAACGGATTCTCCAGGCTGAGAGCGGACGGGTTTCCAGCTGTAGTTTTTTCTTGTACTTTACTGCCGCTGCGGAGTTTCAGGACGCCGTTCCATCTTCTCTTTCGCAGTTCTCCTCGTGGGGCTTGGAAAGCTGTCTCCCGAAGAGCCCCAGAGTATTCCAAACATCTTTCGTGGGCCTGCTCTCGCTTTTCTCTGCGGAGCCAGCGGATCGCAATTTATTTTACTTTTTGTTGTCATTATTCTTCTCTCTGTCTTCTGACGACCGCTTCCTCTCCTTGGCCTCTACTAGTGGAAAGAGTCGATTGTACGGCACCACTCCTGATTGGGTCATTCGGGCCTCGGCCGGGGGGCTGTATGCCTTGCAGCGTGACTGAGTTCCTGCAAATATTTGATTTCTTTTTCGCGCAGAACCCCCCCGGCCAGCGAAGGGAACAATTTTAATGGTCACGATGGCTGTGGTATAGCACGACTCTTCCGAGAGATGTCACCGGGGGCACAACACACAGAGAGCTGCCTCCGCGGTTTTTTATGTGTGTTTCTCTCACAGCTGTTTTCCTTGTCATTCCATTTATTGCGACTCCTTCGGCCGGTGAGTACACCGCTGAGTCGCTGAAACAGCAGTGTCGTTTCTTACGTATCCTCGGTCCTCAAGGCCATTGCGGTGCCCGCGGTGTGCCACATCTTGGGGCGTTGACTGCAGAATCAGCATCCACCCTTTCTCCAGCTCCGTATATGTCATGCGATTTGGGCATACGGCGTTTGGCCTTCGGAGTGCCCTTTAGGTTCAACCGTCTGGACTCTGCCTTGGGCTTCGTCCCGCCACAGTTTGGGACTCTGTGCCATAAACCTGAAACAGGATTTCGCAAAACGGAGGTGACCAGAGTACGGCTTGTGGTTCACTAGTCCACTCTGCTTCACGGGCACGGCACCTCGGGTACAGGAGTGGTCACATAAGGTCCACGCATCGGTGCGGGACTAAGTTTTCCGCTCAGAAGCCTGTGCAAGTTGGGACCATGAACCAAGGCCCTACGATCAGCAAGGAAACGGTGGTGACGGTTTCGAGCTCGGCGGCGAAAATTCCCTCCAGTGGCATCGTGGTTGCTGCGGGTTCAGGAGTAGAACCATCGAATATTCTTATTCCGTGGGACTGTGTTAGAGGTGGGGTCTCCAGGCGAAGTGGAAACATTCTTGGCTTGACTGTATATCTCTTGTCCGAGTTACCTCCCGGGCCTTCCGCTCCACCCTCGCACACCGGGACTTGAAGAGCACCCGGTGGCAGGACTCCATGGAGGGTGCTCGCGCTACAGGCAGCGCGACCTCGAGCGCAAGGCCGCCGATGCATCGGCGCTTGTTCGTTTCTTCTTTCGGTCGAGAGCGATGGCCCTTCTCTCGAGGTGTGGCCGCGTGGTGGTGGAGCACGGTTCCACTTGCGTGCACCCCCGGACGGTTGTTCCCTGTTTGATGCCTCTGTGGTCAGTCATCTTTTGAACTATTTTCAACACTTCGGGCAGGCGATTTACTAAGAGGCCTGCCCCGACGTTAGTAGTACCACTACAGGCACGCCGTCAAGAGCGTGCCTATGCTGGGCACTCTTTCAGCTTCGTGCAACCTGTCGCTTTCGCGTGAGCTTGTGTACATCTCTGTCTCAGAGACGCTTCTCACTGAAGAAGACACCGAGCTTGGAGGCTCTTACCAAAATTCGCCCGTGCCCCAGAAGTTTCTTGCCGTGGTGAGCTCCGGGTGTGTAAAGTGGCCAGTCGGGCAACGGCAGGAGCTGGTCTACCTGATTTCTTGTACTCAAGACTGCGAAGTCAGCCATCGGCTCACTGCACACCACAATTGTCCTGTCCGCTGCGGTAGGCCGCTGCGCTTTTGCTGAGAACTGTTGTAGGGGGACACGTTGCCATTAGTGTGTGACCTGTGCTCCCGTTGCGCATGTAGCAGTCCTGAAGTGTGGCATCGCTCTCCTTGAGCTGCCGTTCCCGGGCCCGTATCAACAGAATTGACCTGCCTGTCTTTGTTGACTCGAGAATGACTTCTGTGTTTTCTATGAAGAAGAGCGAAGAACACGTGTGCGGAGCAGCGCTGCTCGCCTTATTCCTGATTGGCCGTCAGGGTGAACGCGCTTGCTCATCTCACGTTGGGCGAAGCTCTCGTCTAATTCCTCCGTGAGCTGCCGGTATCCGTAGTGGGGTGGCCTGTATGTGGACACTTGGCACCTCCGGCGGTGTTCTAACCAAGCGGGAGCTGTTTTGCGCTCTTTTGCTTCAGTTTCTTCACGCAGGCAGGTGGTCCCGGAGTGGAGTTGAGACCTCGGTGTCTCTCGCGTTCGACAGCAGGGTGGATCGAATGGTCTTTGTAAGTGTCGCACGGCCAGAAGCATAGTCGGATCTTTTGAGTTCACAGCGTACACGCCTTACTCGCTGCGCAATGAGCGCTGCTTTACGGCGAAGCGCAGGTCGGTGACGCCGCCCGGGGGAGTCGGGAGCCGTGACCGGTCAGATTTTTTTTGCCAAGTTGCTAAGCCCCGTCCCTTGTTCGTTCACTGGCATTCCAATCTTCACTACTTCTTGCGGTCCATCTTCCATATCTACGGTTTAACCCTCCTCCGTCTCGGAAACTGGCATTGATCGCTGGAGAAAATGTGAAGTCGGGGGGAGGGCCCAAGAGCAATGCGCTCCCTGGAAGATCGCTTAGAATCACAGATGCCGAACTGTTTTTTTTCCTTTTCTCTCGCTGTTCAGCTCTCGTCGTGTCGCCGCGCAAGTCGGATCCACTGCCAGGGAGGACGACTTAATGCAGAAAGAATCGCGTCGCCTGCACGCAGCGCTGGATCTTTTGGAGACGGATATTCAACTTGCGACGAAAGCAAAAGCAGTCTGGTTCCTCTTCCCACGAGAAGCACTCCCTATCAGAGGCTCTGTTCTTCCGGGAGTGTCTCTCACTCAACAAGAAAGCCGGTGGAGCAGCAAGCACAGCGCCCGGCCTCCAGGGGGGACGAGCAACTGACCGTGACGAGTAACGGCCTTTTGTCGTGGTCTCACGCGACAAGCAACGGGGGGTCGGACAAAAACTGGAAAGAGAAATGCGTCAGAGAGAAGTGGCCATCCGGGGCCGAGGCTCACGAACTTCACGAACGCGCATGCTCATCTTCAGTGATGCGAAGAGGAGATCCAGGTGATGAAGCCCAGCTGCCAGTGCTCGCAGGGCGTCAGGACCCTGAACTGGTTGAGTGGCCGCAGGTGCTACCCGTCCACTTGCAATCCACCGCCGTGCATAGGAGACATCCGCAGACAACGCCTGCCGATCAGGATGAAATCCTAGTTGCTGGGAGGAAACACCCGGAGTACGAACTCAGAGACACAACGCGGCGTGTGTTTCGTGTCTTTCGTGGCCCCGATTGTAAAAGTTTGGTGGAGGCTGTGAGGGGGGAGTCAGACCTCCCGGATTACCCCTGCGACCGTTCCGCAATTGGGGCGGGGACAGAGGGAACGCGAGACGACTGTCCTTCACGTGCGGGTGTGTCGGGTTCAAGAGCTACAGAGGCAGGGCAGAGCCAACGAGTGAGTTCGGACGTGTGCGGCAGGGCTTCAGCTGGTGCGACAGCGCCGTCCCGCCAACGCACTGAGGACGTTATCGATGGAAGCCGGTTCTCGCTGGCTCACTTCCGGCGTTCTCGTTCGGACCGAAAGATGCACTCTCCACAGCAAACAGAGAGGACCACCGGCATCGATTTGGCAGAGCTGGGGGGATCTTGCGAAGCGTTTTCAGGGCCTCCACATCGCGAACGAGAGGTAGAGCGCCGCTTGTCGTTGCCGCCCATCTTGTCCCTGCGGTCGCTCTCGCTTCGAGGAAGCGAGGGCCAAAGCGCGGAACACTTCTGCCGTACTCGTCACACGTCTCCCTCCAAAAGCCGTGCTGCTAGTCTGTCGCGATGGTTTAGGCGCCAGGGATCGCGGCTGTCGCACTCGCTGACGCGGCTGCGTGGCCGCTCTCGTTCCAGCAGCTCGTGGGAAGATTGTAGAGTGCCGCTGGAGCCCTCAAATGGAGAGTCCGTGTACTCACAAAGGAGTGGAACCGACTGCCTCCGCAGCACGCCAGTGGCGTCTTCCTCCGTTTTGTCATCGTCGGCTCCCAGATCTCTTCCTCCGCTTCCCCAGCTTTGTCCCGCACACCACCGTGGGAGCGCTACGCCGTTGCGGACCTTCGCCTCTCCTTGCGGGGTCTCAGGTTCGGAGTCGCTGCTCCAGGAAAAGGAGGCCGGCACGGGGCACATCAGTGTAACGAGAGCAAAGACCAAATTTCGGTTTCTGCTGAAGAGAGAGAAGAAACGTCAGCTTCACGAGCCCGGTGCTGTGTGTAGCAGCGTGGACGCGTGTGAACCCACGGCAAAGTCGTGTCCATCCTGGCCGGGGGACGAAGTCTACGATATTCCCCTTTCCAGGAGAGCTAGTGAGGGAGACCCAACCGCTATGGCGCAGACAGGGAACTCAGGCGATCATCAGAATTTTTTTGACGGCCGCCTGCAGCATTCTCTTTTCGGGTCAGAGGGGCCAGACTTGACTGATGCTGGGCTGGAGGCCGTAAGACCCAAAAACAAGGACCTGAAGGGAAAGACGGGAGAAAAAAGAGAGAGCGACAGAGAAGGCGAACTTTCGAGGGATCGACGAAACGGACACGAAGGAAACGACTTGCAGCTACGCCAGCCGGATGTCCGCGCGCCGGCGCTGCTTGCCTACTCGGAGAGGGGAGTGAGTGAATTGGGAACTGTCCCCGTTAAGGGCAAGGAAGCGCCAACTAGGGAAGGGTCTTTTGTTGACGTGGAATTCGAAGCGTGCGCGAGTGAAAGAGGACAAAAAGTACCAGACGAAGGTGTACCTTCGGAATCACGATCGGGAAGACCTCAATTCAAATGCAAACGACGGAGGCGGGAAGGAGATACCTTCGGGAAAAATTTATTTGGCGGGCTCGGAAGAGTGGGCGTTTCTAGCGGCTCGCGGCAGGCGTATTCGTCGTGGAGTGGCCCGTCGTCCTCGGCACTGGCTTCTAAACGATCCGCGCGGTTGACCACTGCAGCGCGTCGCGCAGCACAAGGAAGGCTTCGGCGCCGTCTTCGTGGGCCAGCGACTTCGTGTCCTGATCTTGAATCGGTGAGGGGTTCTTCTCTAACTGTTCCTTCGCGTCTCCACAAGCTTGCTTACGCGGCAGCAGCCGCGTCCCCTCCAGATTTATGTAGAAGTGTTTCACCTCCGTCTCGTCCGCGATTTGGCATTGACAGGGAAAGGATTCACCCGAAAGAAGAGGCTTCGGAGTCTCTTCAGACACTCAATAGTCCAGTCACCGGATGGCGGCAAGCGCTTCCGAAGCGGTCGGAAGTTGAACGGGCTTTCGATGGCGGACCGTGTGCCCGTGCTTTTGCAGAAGGTATCGGAGCACCGGGTCCAGCTGCCACACGGAGGCGTTTGCAGAACGTGAGCAGATCAGGCTGTGGGCGCTCACCCGGATGCATGGTTTATCCCATGCCCCACCTTTCACTAGCGGCAGCCACTAACCGATCCCAAGAAACACAGGATCCCAGAGTACCGTTGGACTTGTCTGCTCAAACCCGTCCGTACGTCAGAACAGGCTCTTTCCAGTCCGCCGTGCCAGGGCCTTCAAACGCCAACAGCAGATTTGATCGAAGCACGACGAGTTCTGTTCGGCGGTCACTATCCTGTCCTGCCAGGACACCGAATGGTCAACCCAGTGACGCTCCGCCCGTCACACCGAGTCGTCTTTCAGATTCCGTCCAAGCGCATACATTCCAGGTACCGACCGGGAAGGACGGTTCTGATTCTCCCCAGGTTTCTCGTCTGCATGCTTATAACATCAGACACGATAGTCCATGTGGTGGCGCCGGGGCTCCCCCCCCATTGCCTTTACCCGTGGCAGGTGCCCCACGGCAGTCGCAACAAGCGCTGTCTATGAAAGTGCAGTCGCGAATGCCGGATCCCATGTCCCCTGGCTTGCCCGCCGGTGGCACCTTGACATCCGACCTGCCCACGCGGGATTCGGCGGGAGCCGACCCTCTGCTACGTTCGCTGGAGCCTGGTGTTCCGCCCTTCTCCAAGGTAAAGCACTCAGGTTCCATTTTTCAAGCCTCGGAAACTAGGTCTCAGCATACGAAAGGGAGAGAGAGATGGAGGGATGTGTGCGACACGGCCGGAGAAACGAGCCGACGGAGCTCTCCACGGACGCTTGCGGAGTGTACACGTTGCTCCAAGGAGTCGGTACGAAGAGGGCCGGTCAACTGGCATTCACCGGGACAAGTAGTCGAAGGGCTTTCTCGGATTGCAGGGAGTACAGAAGTAGCCGCTGTGTGTTTTGTCAAGAACGTCGGGGGGTCGTTACCAGCGGGCGAAGGTCCCGAAGTAGCCGACCCGTGTACAGCGCTTGACGACGGTACGCGAATGAAACCGGGTAGAAAACGACTTTTAGTCGAAGTTAACAACGGTGGAGCAGCCGAGGTCGAAGCTGTTGAACGAAATGAGTCCCAGGCAGCGCCTGTTCTGGAGAGAAGCACAACAACCTCGCACAAACGCGATGGTACGTTTCCCTCTTCTATCGAATCGCGGAGTCCCAGCCAGTGCAGTAAATCCACCACACAAGCCGGCGACACTTCAGCTTGCGCGGATGGCCAGCAAAGAACGGAGCACTCTGTTCAAGAAATACCAATGCCTGCAGATGTGAATCGGCCCAGCCGGGCAGTCGAAGGAAGCCAGGAAGGGAAGTCGGAGCGGGTTGCATGGGAGCAGCGTGGCGTGCTGTGTCGGTCTGGTCCCGAAGCTTGCCACGTCGCAGCGCTAGTCCCTCTCACTGGTAGTTTGCCAGACAGGGCATTGGAAACTGAAAAGGCAAGGAGCCCCGTCTGTTCTTTCCACATGATTGAGAAACTGCTACAATATGGCAGACCTCGTTACTCTGAAAGTACGGGTAGGACTGACGGAGTGAGGGCAACAGGACGCCCGAGAGGAGAAATCTGTGGCGTCGAAACTCATGGGCTTCTGAAGTGGAGGAAAGAGGACAGAGCGCTATCTTTGGCTGGTCTGTTCTGGGCAGCGGGCAGCCTGAGTGGAATTCTCTCTCAGAGGGGTTCTCCACTCCAGTTGCCTGTCTTCACGGGTTGTCCAGACCGGAAGCCAACTTTGACAGGCGATTGGATTGCTGGGCGTGACCGCACCGAAACCGTAAGGACTTCCGTC
>NW_027153349.1:0-254 GCF_002600585.1 Cystoisospora suis
CAGCTCAGCTCTTCTATCAGAGTTGAGCAACTGCTAGCACTGTTTTCCTAGAAACAGTAATCTTTTCCCAGTAGCAGAATAACTGGTTCTCCCCCCAGCAGGTTGCCTGCGCACCGCGTCTCTTTCGCCGTCGCAGGAGGTCCGCTCCGCGAGCAACCAGCGTACACTCCCTGCCTGCCTAGCAGGTCCAGCGCCTTCCCGGTACCGTAGCGTCTCTTAACGGCACCGGGCGTCCCAGAACCTCTACCCGCTAC
>NW_027153349.1:371-1199 GCF_002600585.1 Cystoisospora suis
GCTTTGGCGGGCATATCACACTGGAGTTCTTACATCTCACTCCATGCCAGTTGGGGGCCTCTCATGAGCCGAGGTGACTGGAGTAATGGCTGCAGCCCACTTCAAGTTCGTATTCGCTCCGCCCACTCGTTACACACCACTTACACAGTCGCATCCTAGCTGGCTCATCGGCGGTCGCGGACCACCCGGCCTTCAATAGGCGACTCGCACCGCGAGGGCAGCGCTAACCGGCGACTACGCTGGAGGGGTGGTCTCGCTCGGCCTAGCCCGCTGGATCAGCTCAGCATCTGCGTATCCAGAAAACCAGTCATCCCGCGTTAAGTTCCCAACATTATGTCCAGCCCAAAGTCTCCCCATCTACTGGGGACGAGGGCTCGGTTGTTGTTCCGTCGCAGTTTCTCGCCGCCCGTGAAATCGTCGCGACGTGCCCCGTACGAAGGTACCGTTTTGTTACGGAGATTGGCAAAATCTCGGACGTGCGCCGAACACGCTCAGGACTGTCGGCTTTGCCTGGTGGGAGATCCCTGCACTCCGCGTTTACAGAGGTATCTCACGGCTTCAAACACCGGGAGCGGTGTCATCATCACTTACACCATCTCAATTCAGGGACTCGGGTCTTTAGTCAGTGGCGACTCAGTTGTCAGTAAAGATCCGTGACAGCTCGACTTTACAGCAGTCTTTTCTCGCGTTTAAGCTGTCCTGAGGCCCTCAAGACCTTATATGACACCTCCGGCACGCTTCGTTTCAGAAATCACAAAACGAGGAGGTAAACACGTGAAAGTAACCAATCTCACACCACGAGGAAAAAGCACCCGTAGTCAGAATCTT
>NW_027153349.1:1210-31261 GCF_002600585.1 Cystoisospora suis
GCCCTGTACGTAGAAGAACGAAGCTCAGCCCAACCATTCCGAACGGAGAAAACACGAGAGAGCCATCCGACTGGGTGATACTCAAACTCGCAAGTGACTTGGGACGTACACAGCGAGCAACTATGTCCCTCAAATGCACGACCGTTATCTGCCCACTTGTGCCACGACGATCTGAGAGAATGGGCGACGCTGCACATGGACGGAGGCACTGATACTTGCACTCCGCTTGAGAAACCACACTTGGATATACCCGCTTCCCTGCCCTGTCCGTAAGCAAACTCCTCAGCGGTCATCCAGTGTAGGCCTATTTGTGAGCCTTACTGGCGTCTCCTCAGAAACCACACGTTCCAGTCCGCTTGCTCCCTTCCGAGATCCGGTCAGAATGCCGTTTGAGTCCTTTACACGTACATCGAGATCGTAAACTACAACGCTCTGCTCTATCGTGACCTGGCCAGCAGAAGGCGGAGGTTCAACCATACGCCACTACATTGTTCGGGGTCCCACGATCAGTCTCTGTTATACACCGTACAACACCCCATGTAACTACGAATCGTCTCGTATAACATCCGGGTAATGACAAGTGTCCTCGACCGCCCGCGTGTACATTTTCCGGTGCTTCCCAGCCGTGTGGCTACTGTAGTAACCTCTCGGTGTCGCCTGCCATTACACCTAGTCTTCTGCGGTGTAAACTCCTGTCATCTCACTGTCGTGAGGAGCCACAAAAGGGATGAGCGTCACTTACGCTTGACGGCGCTAATATTGCGGCAGACTGACCAGTTGCGTTTACCGTTCAGGGTTCGGAGTGCCTCGATCAGGGAGACAAAAGCTGCACTGAACTTGTTCAGGAGCCCGCGAAATCCTCTAGATGGCCCCCCGTTGGTATGCCGCTTCTCTGTACGCTTGCTTGATGCTCTTGAAGTCCCGGAACCACCGGAAAGAAGAGGGGCAAAAGTTCCTACGTTGATCAGCCTTGAGAATAGCTGACTGTGACAAACTGGGGCGCCGACGGGACAGCCGAAGCTGAACAAAAAGACGGTTTCTTTCCCCGCGAAGATGCACCGCGGTTGTGTCCTGAAGAAAGTGAGAGGAGGCTGTATGTTGCACTAATGTCATCCCACTCCGTCGCGATACATCTATAATAACACTCATATATAACTAAGGAAACGCCCACGTGTAGTCCGATACAAGAAAGCTATATCTTTCTGCCCACGGCAGATCTTCCTCCTATATATGAAAACCACAGACACGCTTCCATGTATTCAAGCTAGCTTGAGAAGCAGCAAATTCAGTGATCATCGCGTACATGCGCCGTGGCTTACGCACGAAGACCACCTTACTTTTCGATGCGGGCATCGGATTTGAAGTCGATGTCGACCAGGGAAAGACGGTAGAAGACCTCCCCCTTGAACGAAGGAGCTGAAAACTGCTGCCCTGTCTCCCCAGAGGTTGCGGCTTCCACTCGCGTCTCTTCTCCTCTTTTCTGCATCTCTGCCTGGTTGCCTGAACATCTGTATTCCCGCGGCAGTCGGCGAAATCGCTTCAATGAGGGTGCCGGATGGAAGGACTCCAGATATGCCTTGACTTCTGAGCTAGCTTAAAGACACACAGACCCCTTGTCACACCCCATCACACTAGGGAGACTTATGAAGTGCAGGCCTTCACTGTACACTTCCACGAGCGATATCTTCGAGCTTCACTACCGGCCTCCTCGGAACGTCGCGCCAACACTGAATATACCTCTCTGAAGTGGGGTATGTCACATGAATAGATTTGCTTTCGAAGTGTTCACAAGAAACATAATAACAATAACCGTATATCACCCTCAGTTGACAGACACGGCACGCAGCCACGTCAGCGCCCGCCGTAGGAGGCTCATCAGAAGACACAAGACTCTCCCTTATCAGGAAGATGCAGACGATATCCGGGTTATCTTTGTAATGTCTACGCATGCAGAGCGCGAAGCCCGTAGCAACGACAAGCGCCTGAGCGGCGTCTCAAACCCCACTACGTCGAATTGCCCGGTCACTGCGATTGGCTGGGCAAACGAACTCCGTAATGCATACCCGAAGAGCGGTGTATAATACGCATGTGGGTTGGGCATCGACCACATACTAGATAACGCCTGTGTGTCCCCTGTAGATAACAGGCGAACTCAAATGTGCGGTTTCCGTAAGAAACCGAATCCAACAAAAATCTCATGTCTGTTTCCTGAAGCTCTTCCTTGATCAAACACGTTCCCATACGTGTCACTCGCGCTGGAAAGCGGGTGTAGTATTGACGTCTTTCTCCTGCTACTTGCACGTCTATACACGCTTTCGGGGCATACCAGAAGCTGCAAGGGAGCTAGGTAAAGGAAACTGAAGTTCGCGAGTTAGAGTAGTTCAGACTGACCGTCTTCATCAACCATAAGGAGATTCGTCATGATGCTCACATCCATGAAGGCTCGACCGAGGAGGTACCGGCAGACCCACGCAAATGCTGCTTTAGTGACGTTCTTCACATTGTCCTCTGTCTGCTCCAGCGAGTGAGAACAGGCGCCTTCATTTGCTAAGGACCGCAACTGCAATGCCAACCGACGTCCCACTGGCCTCACACCACACACACGACTACAAAATACACTTCCGCTAAACTCAACGAATGTGTCGATCCTGTCGGACCTCAGCGCAAGAAAAGAAGGCCGTAGCGGAGCTCAGTCTCCAAGGCCGGGAAGGCACATACACACCGATGACCGCACAATGAGACATGCATGTAATACTCGGGTTTTTCCTATCCACTGTCACCCGGAACGCGTCTTAGTCTCCGTTTCTTCTGAGGATGCTCATACAGCTCTAAAAGTGTTGGGCAACAAGATGTCCCTACAGATACGACAGTCGTCGAGCGCCTAAAGTTGTGATCCACACGACATCACTCGGAGAGAGCGGACAGCGGGATAGAAAGAAAAGAATGATCTTGCGGCCTACGATTGTCGTGATGTTCTTGAAGAGCTCTTGCTACGTCTTCTACTGTCGAATCCTTCAGCCCCACCGCTCGGTGTTCTGGTTGACGCGAGCAAGTTGTCATTACTTCCGGAGAAATACCCGGGGAGCAGGCGCTGTTTCCACTGGTCGGATCGTCTGTACTTGCCTCGCCTCTTGGGTGAAAGGCGCCTCTTAGGCCTTCATTGACAGCCTTCGGAGACACCAACAGTAAAAACAGAAAGAAAAGAGAAACTCCTGAGAAGGGAGGGAAGTGTGTTCTAGATCTCGTGATCAGAAGAAGAAAACAAGGATCTTTCCTGTACTCTGGTGACAGACTTCGTATCTTTGACTGCACTGAGGATATGTCTCCTTATCACAAGAAAGTCCACACTGGACGTCGGCCTAACAACTGTCTATACAGCCGACACCCTTCGGCCTACTATTGCGTCCGTGCAATAGATATGCACAGTTGAGAATCTGTCCCTCCACTCTGTGTAAAGACACTCCATGTTGCTTCTGAGGCGTTAAAACCCGCGCCCACCAACATCCCTCGGATACGATTCATAGACGAAAGGCTCCTTCTATCTTCCCTGGTTTGACACATATCAGTGACTACCTGAAACATACCACCACTACTCGACATCTACAATCCTACGGAACAGCTTGGCTGTCCATAGCATGGGAGCATGACGATCTGCTGCCTGCACGCAGCCCTGAAAACACTCACTGTCGTCTCCTCACCGGGTGCATCACCTCGGAATTGACGTTTCACTTGGCACGACCTCCTTCACACCGCCATACATCGAGGCTACGAATAGGTACTAGCTTACTTGAGCAAAAACCCAAATCGACAGGGCAGCAAAGATGTCGTGGAAAGACCGGAGAGGGAGAAGTTCTACGGTCGTCCCTAAAGAGGTCTCTCAATAGAATTACCTCTGAATACGCTTCGAGTTCTGCGAGATGCTTCTGTCGTAGTGCTTCATGCTGAGGTCCAGACACCCTTCGTAGTTCTCTAGCAAGCCGGACTGCAAGACGTTGCTGTGATGCTGCGAAAGCCTGGAGTAAGAGAATCCCTTCAAACAGATCACGACTGGCTTCCCACACACGTGCAAGAATATCTACCAACACAGGAGAATCCTTGAACTCTGTAAAATCTCCTTCCGCCAAAGAGTTTGTCCACGTTGCTTTGTGTGAGGCTGCATCCCCGCAAACTGGCCGGGTGAGACTCTCGCAAGAAAGAGCACTGCCGTTCAAGAAAACACTCAAGTTGTTCTGTGGGTTCTGCATCAGATGCTTCAGCTGAAAGGAAAGCGTGGGGTACGTACACTGAAAGAATTGTGTGGGGTCATACAGAGAGAGAGAAGCAACTTTGCCCGTAGAGAGCTTGACAAACTGCTGCATAGTGAACCGACTTGGAAGACTTCCGCCTCTCGTTGCTCTCTGATGAGGTCCTTCCTTCAAAGAAGAGTGTGCAGAGGCGGTTGATAGGAAAGTCACTCGAGTGTCCTGCTTTTCTTTCTTCCTCCGGTCCGATGAGGGAGTAGAGTCGAACTCCCCCCCGGGGTTCCAGAAGAAGGCGTCGCCTTCACAGACTGAGGAGTGTTCTGTCAAGGGACTTTCCATCGCCTCCCTATCCGTCTCGGCTTTCCCTGGCTTGATAGTTCTTACAGTCGAGGTGGACTCCTCCGTGATCGCTACTCTGGGTGACAAACACCGTGTGAGAGCGTGTTCTAGTTTACAGCCATCTTGAGTTAGCTTGGCGGAGACCTCAGCAAGCCTCCCACTCTCCCTACTTTCTGCTCGAGAAAAGCCGCATTCTGATTCATTGTCGTCATCTGTTGACTGATCGTCTTCCAACAGTCCACATTTCGGCTTGAGTTCAACACTGTAGTAGTGACAAGTCCTTAAGTGAGGTGCGATACGGAAACATCCACCCTCGCGACTATTCGTGATGTTGTCCGAGTGTCTGTCCACCTGACAAGTCGTGACCCTGGGATGGTGGCCTGTTCCTGTTGGGAAGCTTAGCTCCTGACTTCTCCTTTTTGCCACTGGTAAACACCGAGCCGTCTCTTCGTCGTGTTCTGAGACGACCGCAGAGAGATCCGGGGGCACGGAGAGAAAGTTGTCCTCTAAGATACAAGGAACTGTCCCTTCTAACATTTCGAGGTTTCCTGAAAGAGGAAACAATACATCTTCGTGTATACAAGCCCCGGTCCCTCCTGGAGACATCTGATCTCGTCGTTGACGCTCATGGACATCCTCCGAGGGGTGAAGTGAAGAAGAGTCAGAATACATGCAAGAATTGCCACCCTCTATTGAGTGGCCATGGTGACGAGGTGGATGATTCCCGCCCTTCTTCTGTCTTGTGTCCTGGTCGCGAGGAAGATCACCAGCGGGTGACGACGCGAGACTTGAATTCTCTCTGCAAACGCTCTGAGAACGGTTTTTCTTCGATTTTCTGCGGGAAAGATTCAGGAGTTCACTTACCACACCAACAGGCAGAAGAGCTACGTTCTGAGGAGACAGATACAAAGGTGAAATGAGGCCATACAGGAGACGGTGTGTAGGGGAAGGACTGGGAAAGGGAGAAAAGAAGGGGAGACAGTCAAAGCAGTAAGGACAGGCACAGCGAGATGTAGTTTTGAATGGGGAATGACCCTGGTCAGGCGCCACCGGAGATATATACGTTGCAGCTTCTTGACATGTATCGTGGGGCTTTTTGTCCGCCCCCCTTACTTCTCTCTCACATTCACTAAGTGGTAGTTCTTTCTTTTCCCTGCTCTCCTCACTTTCTTCATCAACCTCCCCGCACTCCATCCCTTCCTTTCTGTAAGGCCCCCCTCTTCCAGCTTCTTTCTTGCACGGACAAACGTTTCTTCTGTAATACACCCCGTTCCTGACCGGTGTAGGTTGACCGTGTCCCCGTCCGCTCGCTCGCTCGACATCGTGCGATTCTCCCGTCTCTCCACAGAGTTCGTTGATATGTGCAGTAAAGTGAAGGAGAAGCCTCCAGCTCATCGGATGATGTCTGTCTCTTCTTATCTTCAAAACTTTTCCTTGTAGACCGGCTACGGAGCCGGTGTATCGGAAGACCACATGGACACCACCCTCGGCAAGGTAGGTCCAGTCGGATGCGTCAAAATGTTCAAACAACGGAGAGCAGTACGTCGGCAAAGTGTCATTATTCACCTCCTCAGTTGAGGCCTGACGCGGCGGACAGTAGTGTTTTCGTCCTTCCCGCATAGTGGGAGAGCGGAATTCAGGGCTGAACACTAGTTGGCTGGCAAGACAGAACAGTCTACAGGGAGTCCGCGTGACAGCACGCTTTAGTACCTTTGATGACTCCCCACCAGGGTGGAAATTCGAAAACAGCTCGACCGCCCCGCTGCCCCAGCGTCGCTGTGAATTTATACTGGCTAGACTCGATTACTGCTTGGACAATTGAGCAAGACTAGGCCGGTTTTCACCAACTTGACCTGCTGCGCCCGTGCATGCATGCTTCTGTTGTCGAGTAACACGATTGAACGCTGTCTCAAATGCTTTACACGGCAACTCAGACAGCATTTGTCAAAGTCTTAACTTTTCTTCTCGACTTCATCTGCTCTTTTTGTTTCAGCGAGCTGCGACTAAGGAAGCGTGCAGCCCAAATTCTTTCGTAGGTAAGGTAATCGTCTCGGATTTGTTCAGAAGCAGCTTCGCTGTGGTCCATTCCTGAAGGGTAATAACGTCAGTATCTGCCTGCAGCACACCTGATGTTGGCAGGAAATTCCGAACCTTTCATGGTTCCGTTAGATTGATAACTGTTAGCTGTCGGGGGGCGCTTAAGAAGCTCTACCGAACGTCCCGTGCTCGGGCCTTCCACACTTTTGGCGTTTCCCCAGCTGTCAAGTGTTGCTGTTGTCTAAAAAGTGTTATCGGACATTTGTGAACTCACTCTGGTCTCTTGAAGACGTGTTCTACCACGGGCGTTATGCTCTACCTGCAACCAGTGTCCTCGGTCGGGAGTAAGGCAACTGTTGAGCCGGTCCAAGGGGTCTTCGAAGCTGACAGTACGGCATGGCCGGGTGCAGCACCCCCCACCCGGGCACAGCTCGAAGGCTACTCGTCTTCTGCAGCCGTCATCACAGAGGCCCAAGGGCGATTTTTGGCTTCTCTAACCCGCGGGGTGAAACATCAAGTGCGGACTGGGAACGATGGCAGCAAATTACCTTCACGGGCTTGCACCGCAGCAAAGTATAAGCACGACAAAAAAAAAACATATCTGGGATTTTCCCACCTATTCGAAGGCACCTCCACAACAGAAAACGGCACAGTGTCGCCCATAGGAGCTCTCACCAACCAGCATGTGCATCTGGGTGGTTATTCCTTGTGCTTTTTTCAGGTTTCTCCCCCCTTCTAGAGCAGCCTTTAACAGTCCGAGAGACATGCACAGGGGACTGACGGCCTTTGACACCTGCCTGTGCTCCGGGCTCACAAAGGGACAACATGCGGAAGTGAGCTGGGACTCCTCAAACAGACTAGCTGTCTACCCGGGGTCATGTAGGTCGCGTGGTTCGCCGTCCTCTCGCTAAACGTCGGAAGCCAAACCCCTGCCATTTGTCCGGAGGCTTCGAACCTGCATACTGACTAAAAAAAAAATCTGACTCGCGAGGTCTGTTCATGAATACCACGACAGCTAGTCCTCGCGGTGTGCACGGAAAAACATAGAGAACGCCGTTCCTCTTGGGAGCAGCGACAGTCCGTTCATTTACATACAGAAAAGATCTTGATTGCCTCTAGACTGAGGCTTCTTCAAACACGCTGCCCAGATGTGTCAAGCGTCTCTGTCTAGCGCGTTCTCTAACTTGCTGCATTTGATACAGGCATGAGTTGTTTCAGAGCTGTATGGAAATTGACGTCCCCCTGTGTAACAACGGAGGACAGCTCAATAAAGGATGGTGCATGGTGATTCTCCGTCTTCTTTTTATGCCTCTCCTTTCTTCTTTCTTTCCTCGAAGGTCTTCCCTCCGCAGCCTTGTGGGCAGCCAACCTCTCCAGTTTTGCAAGCATTTTCTCTTCTTTCTTCCGTTTCTTTTCCTCTTTCCTTTTCCTTCGAGACTCTGCCAGGTCCTCGCGAGTGTGACCCCCGGGATGACCTGCTTCATGTGCGTGTCCGTGGTGCTGCGACGCCCCTCCTGTAACGTGCTTCTCTCCTTCCCCGTGGTTCGTGTGGCCTTCACCTTTGTGACCATGGACAGATTTTTCTTTTTTACCGTGTTTCTTCTCCCGCTTCTTCCGCGAGCGTCTGCTAGGCTTCACTCCCGCGGAGGTGTCCTCTGCAGAACACGACACAAGCACCGACACTTTCCACGTCACTAGTAGCATGAGCACCTAGCTGCACGGAGTGTTTGGAACACACCCGCCAGAAACTGCGAACCAAAGTGACTTATGCCGGCAAGCATCTCCATGCATTCTCATGTTCCTGCTTGCCTGCGGAAGCGCCAGGAAGACAGCTGTAGAGAGCTTGACTTGGGTAAAAAGAAGTCACGCAGGAGGTACTGCCTGCGCCATCCTCAGCGTGTGTCCGATAGTAAGGAACAGTGGGCTGTCAAAGACTCTTCCACACGATAATGCGCAGATCGGCCCCCAGTAAACCGAGTACACACACGGTTGAAGACCTAAACCTGACAGAGGTGAGGTTTGTTGTTTTTGTTGCCTTGCCATCGAAGGTAATGCGCTGGAAGTAGGCAACTAGACGCAGGGGCCGAACCACCACATTCTGTGAGGCAGTGTGAACGCTCAGTTCAATGTCACATCAGACGACCACAATGAGTTGTGAAACACCCGGGCCAGCTACGTAAAATCCAAAGACTGCTTATCGCTTCTGTGAAGCCTAGTGTCAACATCTCAGACTTGATCGGAGACACGCGTCGGGGTACGTGCACACTGACAGATGCACCAGTACGGCGGACAACCTGGACTGAGTCGCGCCTTGTCTCGTTCACTGTCCGGTGCCCAAGAAGGTCAGGGCCGGCTAAGTGCATCGTACTCCCTAATTTGTATCATCAAGTAGGGCGTACCTTTGGAGCACTCGTGGTAGATTTCCTCCAAATGCGCCTTCTTCTCGAGGACGCCAGTAGGCTTGTGGCACAGAGGGAATGGCGCCACTTCTGTGAGTGGACACAGGAAGCAAAAAACAGGTAGTCACCTCCTGTTTTACCGGTGGTCCCTTTCAAGACCTACCGAAGAGCTGTCCGTGAGTACAGCCGACCTAGCGAAATCATGATGGATTCCATAGAAAAACCAGTTGCCACATTTTTTCCCGACTAAAGCGTGTAGCTAGTCTTGGCATGCCTTCAGTAGGGGGCACTTTTGTGTATACCCTGGGAAAGGGCCAACAGAGTGCGCGCCGAAACAAGAGCTACAAGACAGAATTGTTCCATGTCACGAGTGGGCGGTCAGCTCTCTCAACAAATGGCCTAACGTGCAAACCTGCACGATAGGCACGACTTCTAGGACTGCGTGGCCGGCTGTCAAGTGTGAGAGTATCCTACATATACACACGCAGATGTGAAGACAAACGAAGGGGCCACCGCATCCTTGTAACTCGCTTAAACAGTACTTGCACTCAAGGCAACTCAGCGATCTCGACTCTGGCGGAAGTCAGATGGACACGAAGAATATTACAGACTCTGCTCCTTCCTTTTGTAAGGGGCTTTACGTGCAGGACCAGAGAGGAGTGTATATCCCGAACATATGGTCGACTCCCGTGCTTCCTTTGTGAACAGCGCATCCACTCTTGGAACAGAGAGGTAGGGTGGCCCTCTCTTGAGACAGACAGGTGCGAACGTTTCGAGCTGTAGAGCAGGCTACAACTAGAGATTCAACCGGTCAACTCCGGGAAGACATCAGACGGTTCTGTAGTTCTCCTAGGCGAAACAACGGGGGCGGGGGAGCCATGAGAGGTGGCGGTTGAGACCTTTGAATACTCTTACCTTCTTTTCGCGATGAAGCGGTTCGAGCGTAGCACAGCGCTGCAAACAATCCGAACAAAACAACGCAGTCAGCTTGGGACGAAGGCTAGGGTCTACAGCGCAGTGCGATGGAAAGACACTTGCCTCCCCACGAGCGAATGTGTGTGCACTCCCTTTCATGTGGTTGAATGTCGTGGACTGAAGACTTCTAGGCCGTACAGGGCCACCCCGAGATCGCTTTTGAATCCCCGCCATGCTCACAATCAGATTCCAGTGGGCGACGCTGGCAGCCTGCTATCCTTTGCACGGGTTGAAGTCTCCCACACTTCAACGTAACCTGGTCCCCTCACAATCGGAGACATATCTCCCTATTAGGTCAGAATACAAAGCCGAGGCACGCTATCTGGACAAGACACGACTTCGATCAGTCATCGAGAGACTCACGCTCGATCCATCTGGGTAACGCTCGTTCAAGGTTACAACTAGCGAACACCGGCGGAAGGACAGACATTGCTTTGTTGCCGTACAGGACGGACATCCAAATTCAACATGAAAGAGAAATTTTGAGTCGCAGATTCCTCTAATACATCTTTTCTGAGGTCCACGGGGAGGTTTCGTCACTGCCACATATAAGCGCTGGCCACTACTGCAGTTAGTTGAGAACCACATTCCACTATACTCGGAGTCATGTCTTCGCGGTGAAGAACGCTAACGAGCAGTTGCTACGATTGGGGTGAAAGTCAAAGACATCTAGGACGAAACTACAAAGTACCAACGAACGGAGGCCTTCTCTATCGTAACCTGCAGAAGCACCGTTACAATATTACAACTTGACTTACAAGCAAGGACGTGGTGCTCCCGCAGACACTGCAATACGTTCAAGCGGCCATCAACTGAAGGCATAAAACACAACGACAGACAGAAGACAGACGAGACCGAGTCTTACGTTGCCTTGCAGACCCAGAACGAGAGCCTACCATTGAGTTCGGGGTCTAGGGTTTGCTACTCCAACTACCGAAACCTGCGAGAAGGCGCTGCAAGGGATCACTTGCCTCTTTCATGCCTCATTTCTGTGTGAGAGTCGCCCCTGCTTGGTAGTGCGTCAAGCTAATAGTTTGAGCGGTAGAGGTGCATTCGGTGATGGGCTGTGGGATGGGCCGTTGCACGAAAACAGCGGTGAGCCTCCAAAGACTGGAGGCCCGTCAACATACCAAGCATCCACGAAATAGCACTGTATGGAAGTGTGGAACATCTCGTTTGGTAACAGAGCATCACAGATAATTGACACGACACCAGCTACCGGAAAAGTTACACAAAAACATGTACAATCTTTCGGTGCACACGTACTGAGGTGGAGTTTCGTTTCGACGACCTTCAGGAGATGCGAGTGGCTGGCCTCACTAGAAAGCGCTGAAAACACGGGAAAACGAAGAAAGATAAGCCACGCAAGCGTTCGGGAAATGCATACAAAGCCAGGTGCCCAGCATGCAGCTCAAAAACTGTCACCCCGGTTGATCTACCTGAGGCACCACGGAGTGCGACAATCAGGGCGTGGCAACAACTCTTTTTCTGGAAGGGGTTGTTGCTACGCCCTGATTGTCGACTCCGCGGTGCCTCAGGTAGATCAACAGATGCGGTGGAAACGACGGGACATCTAAGTCTATTGTTAGCTTTCTTTGTCTGCCAAGTGAAGAACGTCTATCCAAGAAAAGGAAACGGGACCACTCCCTCCGCAGCAAAGCAAGAACTACTCTTACAATGGGGGAAGGACCGCCCAATAGTCGTTGTACCCATGGTTCCAGTTTTTGGAACGAATTGTGATGCCGTCGAAACTCACCGTGATGAGCGTTCTGAAGCGTGGAATACACCATACTGAGTCCGACGAAATCTGAGGGCCAAAAGGATCACAGATCAATAGTAGGCACAACAGAGGCCCTGCAGTCGGCACGGCGCCTTCTGCAAGGATCGCAGGGTGCTTATACGAAGTAGGAACTCCGGTTGTGTTGGACTGAGGGAATACAGGAGACAGCAGTACCCGATGAAATAGCTCTAGGACGGAAGTCTCTCGATGCCGCCGCTACCCAGAAAAACGAAGGCCGTGGGCGTCTACCATGATACTCAGGTGATTCAGGAACCTTCGTGGATCTCGACAAACGGCATCGGGCGCACAGCACCACGCGAGCGTACCTAACGACTTCTTGATGTGCGTCGCCGGGAGAGAAATGTAGAGGTCTGACAGTAGAGAGCAAAGCAAACCGAGACACCAAACTTGGGTACTGAGTAACCAAAAAAGGTCCAACGGAAAGAATGGAAAGGAACATCACCAAAAAGAGATAGAACACACAGCCCCGTGAGGCACGCCCTTCTGTTGACAAAGGACGAAGATCTTGACACAAAATCACTTACCTCCACTACGGCTATTGAGAAATCGTAGTCTGAAGACCCGTCCCAAGCACTGTCTAGATACGTGGTAGCAACGGATCCAGACTAGCGCACGAGCGACGACAGGCTCACGCATAAATTGCCCGTACTATCTGACGGCAGCCCTCTTTAGTGCTTCTCAGTTTCCCCCCTGTGTGTATTGCTTGCGGCTAAACACATCTGGCCTACAGACTCAGGAAAAAATATTCCCGGAATTCACACTTCAGATCGCGGCTCGATGTGTACACAGGTATGCAAGAAGACAAAACTTAGTTGCGTGTATGGACGGCGATTGACTCTCACATGGTACTGTGCTTGCTTGTCACAACAAGAGGCTTTGGCTTACATTTGCTTGCGTTCTTCAGCTCGCTTTTCCGAATACGGAGTACTGCACAGAAAGATCCCATTCCCCACAAAGGCATCCAGGTGCCTTCTTAACTTGAAAGCAGCGAGAGCCCATGTCGGAGTGACGGGTGCACAGTCCGTCTCAGACAAGTCAATCGCAGCAATGCATTCGCTCGAAATTCCGCACTGTCATCCGTGTGTATACGCGTGTTCAGTGTATGCCGGTGACGCAAGCACAACCCTCAAACAAAGACGAGACGGGCAGAACGGGGACACTAAGAAACACGTTTCTACGTGGAAAAGCAAACATCTTTTCTGGGATGAAACGCAGGACACGAAACTAGAGAGCAACTTTTTAACCGGACATTTCAAATGACCAAGCGTAATTGTACAGGCCTATGCGATGATACAGAAGAGACCTGCTGGCCACACATGGAGGGACATGTGTAGTTGCTACTCTTGATGAACGGACGCTGTAGTACAAACGTGGCACACGTGACTGACTGTAAGCGTATGGCACGGCGACGCTTCAGCTTCACACATCGCTTTCAGTGCTAGAAGAGCAGAATAACGTGGAAAAAATACACATACGGCGGACTGCTCATGAAGATGCTGATGTATCATAACGATCTATAATGCACACAAAAAGTTAGCGAAGGCCTTGCCAAGAGCACATTAGGTTGGGACATACCATGCTCGAGTTCTCTTTCCAAGTCGTGTTCTTTGTGGCCGGCGTCTGTAGAAAGGTGTATAGAAAGACAGGACCTTCACCGATCTGTGTCGAAAAATACTGTCTCTCACAATGTCCCCTGAAACATTATGAAGCACGAGGCCGCCCTTCAAGCCCGTCCTTGCAGTACTTCAACTGCTTCAGAAGCGATAGTAATCCATTCATTTCGAGATACGCCGGCAACAACTATGCAAACACAGCTCCAGGACAGCAGACACGCTACACAAGCTCCTGGCGAAGAAGACTCCCAGTCGGACTCCGAATCCAGTCGACAGACACCTGTAATCAAGCTCGACGAACTTGTCAAGGTGTTGCAGTGACCCGATACCGTTATGGCTGTGCGTGTCTCGGACAATGGCAGACACAGTCTTCTGCAGGATGGCAGGGTGAGCGGCGAGTCTGGTTTCTGACCACCGCACCTGACATAACCGCCATACCTCCGGAGGTCGGTCAGGGCCGTCCGGCAAAACTCGTGTCATCTCTTGACAGGTCCTTCTCTACAGCAACTTATGCCTCCAGGTCCGATATGTACTATCTGCTCTCCTCGTAAGACTCAAAACAAATACGTCGCAGACGCCTGCACTTGTATTGTACCTGTCAGTGTCCAACAGCGTTATACGAGAAAAGTCTCCTAGGAGACCAGTCTTAGACTGTGCAGGGGCTGCACCTGCGATGCTTCAGTGGAAGTTCGGTGGCTCTTGCACAGATCGTATGCATACAAAGCGTTTCGCAGTCTGAGAAGAACCGACGACCAGCGTTACAACAACAATCGAACTTACGGACGAGGACGCGGCCAGCCTCAACGACCCTGAAGAAGACTGCGGGAAACCAGGAGATGACAGTACACGTAGCAGAAAACGTGGGCGCCGTGGGGAAACTGCTCAGTCTATCTTGGCCTCCACGACCAAACAACGCGTCAAGTCCAAGGGGGGGGCGTGACAACTAGAGTTTAGAAAGGGCATTCAAGCAGTAAGAAGACAGGACTCGTGGACTTTAAGGTGAAGGCGTGACGGAGGGACAAGACTTCAGCTATACAGCAGTCCTCGAAGACCGAAAGAAGAAAAACTACGCTGATAGTGAGAAAAGCGACCGGCCTACGTCGCGGTAAGGACAGGTTTGACCGACACGCGAAACCCTTTGATCTTCGAGGAACCTCCCGACATAGACGTTACGAAGGACCAGACTGCAGAATACGACACGCGACGGCGGTACAGCCCTAGTTCCATCAGTAGTTACTGTCTTCAAACAACGCCTATACCTGATTAGCTGAAGTAGTAGTTTTCCCTCTAGCCCTAACACACACAGAAGAGAAGGGTCCCCCGCTCAGAGGACGTATTCCATTGAGCTAGACTGTTGTTAGGCTCCTGCCATCAATACAAAACTACTCAGAAGCAGTGTACGACAACATGTGACTTGGCGAATCATCGCATCCCCGTCTCTCGTCTCAACTAGATCAGGTTTTCAGAACTGAATCACGTTGCTCGGTGTCGAGTAATACACGAAAACTAACCTCGGTCAAATGTCCGGCCATAGTCGTTGTTAGCGATGACTGCAAGCAGAAGCAAACCAACGCAGTAGCGGCCGGTTAGGGCAATGGATCCGGCTTTCGCGCCCAAGAGCTACGGTGAAGGAGGGAGTGTAAGTCTGTAATACCATCCACGGTCTTCTGCTTGACTGCGTCCCGTTAGCTGTTCGGCGGCAATCTTGGAGACTGGTTACCTATGAGCGTGTGGCACACCTAGGTGTCTTCCAAAAATATATCGAAGTGCCGGCGAGAAGACGGTAGCAGAGGAAAGTGCAGTCTCCGAAGGGGCGACACCGATGCATATACGTGCTTTCTATCGGTGTACGACGAAATGAAAGAAATGGCCTTTACACAGAGGACGCACGCTCGTTTCCAGGAATCCAAGAGCAATCAGAAGGAGCCTGCTTCACGTCTGCTCGATGTATGCCATGCAGGACACATCGCCCACGGAGTAATAGACAAAGAGGGATACTTACGATGAAGGAGGCGGGCTACTTCCGGTCCAAGTTCCTTGGCATCTGGAGGGGCAAAACATCAGGATATAGAAACCAGCACCCACTTCCGCACGAGTGGCCGTCGACGCAGTCCTGATGATTGGACTAACCTGGGAAGGATCTTAGAGTCACGCTCACAAACAGAGACGGACATAACGTTTACTACTACCGCTGTCCAACTCATGAGTGCTTGGGCCAGTCTGTCCTGGTGCTTACAGAGATAGTACACTCATGATGGCTGCTACCCAGCGCGTTCCTATAGAGCCGCCCCCATCAGACAAAGAAACGGTTTACTCTGTTTACCTAGCCAATGTTTCCAGTTGTCTGGTTCAATGCCAGTCTGAGTTGCGCAGCATGTTCGATAGAGTGAAGTTTCCCGGCAGTCGCTAATGGTACTGTCTGTTAGGCAGTGGGTACTACCACGAACGTACAGTGTAGCTTCTCACTCATACAAAGGCACGGAAACGCAGGCGGTCACTGCTTTGCATGTCCGGCAGACATGCAGAAAGAAACACGGACTTCAGCATTTAGGGGCCGCCTAGAAACCTGTGTTAGACACACTCATCTCATTCGGATGCGGGCTGTGTACGTATAGTGTTGAGGCTTTGTGTGAAGTACCGGTTGCGCTAAAGAAGCCATGGACTGCAGCGGAAGCAGACTTCAGACGGCCTTACAGCGAAGAGGCGGGACTCAAAACCTTAGAAAAACTCTCGGCGTGAATCTCTTTGTTGCCTTGACTTACGTGCTTTAACTTGCGAAGGATCCCCTGAGCCAACGAGGAAAAACAGATGAGGGAAAGGGGAAGAAACCACAAGATGAGCCAGCCTTCAACAATCCACTCATGCAAACGAACCAAGCTCACGCCGCCGAGGCTGTCTGCTGTTCAGAAAACTACTCATTGCACGACAGGCCGCGCATGTGTCCCGGACTGTACAGGCACTTCAACAGTGTTCAGCGTAAACTCTAAGAGCATCCTAAGAGCATGAGACTATGACTCTCGTCTGGATAAGCCGATGACACTCCCAGTGATAGACGACCTGGTATAATAACTGTCATGTGCTGCGTGGTTGATTGATAGTACAGACTCCACTCTGATCATACGCGGGACTTCCTACGCATATCTTCGGTGAGAGGAATGTAGTGGAGAGTAGACTATTCCTCCAGAAAGCAAGCTCATGGTCATAGCTCACTCACTTGGGATTTTCGAGCATTCTGAAGCACAAGGAAAACACATAAAGGAACATGACATATGAAGCTACGCCCGAGGAAGGAACTGCTCTTTCGGTCACGAAAGGCAAACGGACGAACGGAGGGCGTGAGAAGCAGTCGAGGGATTTCAGTCGGCAAAATCGAATCCTCAAGTTTTCTCTGTCAAGCCGACTATCCGCTAGCACCACGGGCTACTTGCGCCTGGGGGGACGAGGACGTGGACGAGGTGGCAGTCGTTTGTTCAAATGACGCGAACGTGATTTGTGATCGTTCATGCTAGTCATATGCCCGACTGTACACTTGTAGGAGCGTTGGACTCCATACAGCTCAAAATCGGAGACACGGAAAGCCTGGCAGACTAAGGACTCCATCAGGGCGCCATCTTTTGTCCGACAAGAACAACCGCCCAGCTTGTGTCTCTCAAGAGATGAACTTCGTTAGCGACGTTCTGCTTGTCGCAGTCTTCAAACGTCCTCTATAAATACCTCGACTGAAAGGAAAGCTGTTGGTTGATCATACTTAACAGGCGACGCTGGGCGGTGGTGTGTTCACGATTACGGCTGTTCGAAAGATCGGGGTGCCGTAGCGGACTGGCAACAATACTCAGTGAAAGAGACAGGCAAGTCCACCATGTCGAGATGCAAACCTTGACCGCGCGCTTACCTCCCACAAGAGTCTCTGGCACTGCCATGTAGGTGAGGCCTTTCTTCATGCTGCAGTGAGCTGCAGAAGGGGGAGGAAACCGCACGGCAGCCGACATGAGGAATTTCGAGCTACTTTGTCCATGAGTCTTGTTCGGCAAGGGCGGCGAGACAAACCACTTGGAGTGGTCGGGCGGGTTGTTAGTAAGTACCGCGGTGACGTGCTCATCAGCACTGGGGACCGTGGAGCTCAAAACAAAGACTGAATGAGGAGCACCTGACCGCCTAAGTTATCTAATCTCGAGAACCACTACAGACACGATCTGTACATGCGAGCGCCTTTCCGACGTGTCCGTCAAGCAACCAAAAGACGGCGAGTGGCACTTACAACAGCTTTGCTGGATTCCCTCTGCAAAGAACAACAGCAGAAGACACATTAGGGTGAAGACTAGCTCCAAAGGCACGGAAAAACAAGTTTGGTGGCTCACAGACAGGAAGACAACCTCGGGCTACTGGGACAGTAGTATGCATTCGCGTGAATCACCTATGCTAGGCAGTAAAGACGTGCGCTTGAAAAAACAATCTCATTGTAACGCCTGAGGCACTATATATTTCCGTGTTACCGTGTGTACCTATCTGGTCCGTTAGCTGCAACGCGCGGACCTTGGCGGCACACGGTGGATTTTCGGTGCCGCTAGAGCAGCCTGGATGTTTTCCAAGAATCTTGTCTTTACCAATCTCTGTCAGTGGGACACAACACCAGCAGACGTTGTGACGTCGCCGGTTAGCTACCGCGGGGTGATGCAGCAAATCCGTGCACACTACATGAGAGTGTCGCATTCTGTAAGCCGTGCAGTCAGGAATATGCGGTTTAAGCGGTGCCTCAAGGGTCTTATACTAGATAGGGTGGTTGGTTTCTACTGAACGATGTCATGGAGACTATGGGGCAAAAGACGGAAACGACTGAACATGGTTGACGGACAGATCCGCTCGGAAAAAAATCTTTCTCTCGCTATAGCAGGTGACTTACCGCAGATCTCGGTGTAAATACTCTCAAGGGAAGACACCTCGTTGTCAGAGAAACCAAATGTCTTAACGCGGACGCTCACAGCGCTTCGGTCGAAAGGATGAAGAGTTTTCGAAGCGTCAGAACAGTGACCAAACAGAAATTTGATCTCGCTATCCAGCCCTGCAATGAGCACGAGAAAACGCATATACAAAAACGACGTAAAAGCCGAAGAAATAGAAAACTCTCTCAAATGTGCTGCGCCTTCACAAGAAACTCCTGCTCCTTAGAGAGCGCGATGTGCTCTAACACCGTAACCCCTCGTATAACTATCTCGTTCACATAGGTACAATGTCACAGGGTCCGAAAGCGAGCCGGGTCCGCAATATGATGCCTTAGCTCCTTGCCCCTGCTGGACCGTCTGGTTGTTTCTGAACTTGGACACGGAGGTCAACCTCTCCCCAGTCTAGCCCTTCAGTCAGGGTCCCCTGGTAAAAAAAACATCCAGAACTGGCCCGCACACAGCAAAGCCACTGGAGAACTGGATGGAACGGCCCGAGGCGCGAATCCTGTGATGTCCACGGTACACTTACAGGTGAGGACCTTTGTACGGTTTTCACGAAACGTCTCAGGAGAAAGAATTGCCGCGTCGTTCGTATGGAGAAATGAAGCTCGGACGCGGGCACCGCCATTGGACGTGAAGAGCTCATTCTTCCAAGAACTCTGCAGGCGGTTGAACGAACCAACTAGCACGTCTTTCGCTTCTTCCGCACTGGACAGCTTTGGCCACGGTTGATGGATAACCGCGTGACCGGCGTCGATAGCCGCTGCCAGGCAGGCCGCTGTCCAAATGACAGTCATACACACGGCGGGAGCAGTTAGCTACCAGTGTGCATTCAAACGATGTGTTCAACTCTTGTCGACAAGAGGCCGTCTACCAGCTGTAATCCCGTGACCGGACACCTGCCAGACACTTCACAACACTCCGAACCCCCTTCGATGCAGGCAAATTCGCCGCGCTGTCTCCTGAGTAGAATGCAGCCATCAGATGACACAGCTAACACAACGACCGTTGTCCCCTTTTTCCCAGAGCTCTTCGACAACCATAGCACGCCACGTGGCAGCGGCGCGGAGCAGCCCCCTTTTCCAGTCACGGTGGGTATAGTGCGAGGATATATGAAAGAGTGTCCTCTGAGAGAGCAACACTCTTTCAAACGTCTTGTCAGAGCTTCACAAAAACAGGTAGTCCAGGAATATTGCCATCAGTCCGGTCGCAGACGCATTCCCCAGAAGGCGTCACTTCTAGTCGCGAGTGAGTGAAGTACATCAGAGTAGGGCCAGCCTTACCCCGAAGGCTAAAGAGAACACTCGATACTAGGCTCCCCCTGAATAAATGTTGATATAATACACTATCACCTGAATACATAGAATTCTATGGTTCTATGAACTCAGGTGATTCTGTATTATATCAGCATTTATTCTGATTTTACTGTAAAGCCCTGAGAATTAGATTCGCAAACACTTGTAATTACCTGCTCGGTAGCTTTTGAACGCCTCGTGAAGACTAACGGGTTCAGCGTGGGAAGCACGGGGTTTGGGTTCCTTTCTGTGCTTGCGCTTTCTCCGTCGATTCGCCCTCCATCGCTTTAATCGCCGTATCCCCAAAGCCGAGAATAACTGGAGAAAGGAGTGATGGTGATGCTTGTGACTCTTATGTGACTTTTTTGTCACACTTTCGGTCCCTGACGCGGCATCTCCCATGTGATGTTCACCTGCGGCGATCTCGTCAGTCACGGCCTTTTGTTCCGGCATTAAGTAACAATCAGAAGCGAGCTTTGCTATCGCCGGCATGTCTAGCCGCCTGTATGCCGTGTAGTACCGAACAGCTTGGAGTGCCGCGCGGACCAGGCCATACGCGATCAAAGCCAAACTGGAGCGGACTGCACGAGAGAACCAAGCAGATGTCACTTAACAAAAAGAAGAGTATGAAAGTGATGGGTAGCTGCATCAGCTTCAAAGCCTACACTTGTTTGAAGCGGTACGAAGATTCCATGACCATTCTCAGTGGCATACGGCGGACTCACACGCAGTCAAGCTTCATTTCTAACAAGTGTAAAAAGAAGTTGTTCCCCTAGGAGGGCTGAAACAAGGGAACCTTACACGTAGTTGACTGATGGAAATGGCTAGTACGAGACTAGCTCCGATGTTAACTTACTCTCTCGTACCACACAGACTCGCTTCAGTCGTGTACGAAAAGACCCAGGAACACATCCTTCGTTGAGTGACGCAGTGCTCGATTCCATATATGCATCGTATGGACTAGTCCAAGTTGTCTAGAAGCTCCGTAACTTCCATGAACCAAAATGTTTTGCTGACCATTTTGTCACTTAAAACTCAGCAGACCTACAGTTTCCTTTGTCGCTGAGAAAGCCTCGTGCTTTAGCGTGTGGTTCCGGTTCCTTGTGGTGAGATGCCGCGAGAGTTTTTCTCATTGCAGCTTTCCCCTCCACAAGCAACTCGGAAACTCCAAGGTTGGTAAGCCCTGTGTGATCGTCCACGGGCGGCTCCGTTAGCTCCGAGGGTTCCTCGTCTTTCATCGTTGACTCAGCTGCGGCGTAAGCGTGACCTTTCTTCTTCTTCTTGTTTCGCTTTCGCTTCTTCTTGGATTTTCCTGTGTGGCTTTCTGAAGTTGCGGTGGCCTCGCCTTCTTCCTCTGAGTCTGCTGCTGAAGGAGAAATCAAGACACTCGTAAACCTCCCTAGAGGACTCAGCCGTGAAATGAACACTCGGGCAGTCAAAGCCGAGGGGACGCACAGATGGAGCTGGCGTAAGTAGAAAACTCCCAGCATATTTGAAGGCCCCTATCCCAGACGTGAGAAATGTGGCAAGAGAAAAGGCACCGCCACCTTTCTGTGACGATCGCTCGGGAACAGATAGATCGATATATAAATAGATTGACAGTGTAGAGTACGCTACAAGGTCCCTGTCACTATCCCAGCTCCACGTCGAATGCACCAACCTGCATGGGTATGAGCCATGTGTCCCTTTCTATGGGCCTCCGCCTTGTGTTCTTCTCCATGGTCCTCTGTTCTTTTTTCTGATCCCTGGGCCTCTGTCTCATGTTCTCCTTCATCGGAGGACCCTTCACTTTCTTCGTCGTCAGATGCAGCGTGCACAGCTACCTCGTGATGTGCATGCCTCGGAGACTCGTCCACTTCGTCGTCGGCTGCATGCTCGTGTACTTCGTGCGACCGATGGCCCTCTTGGTCATGACCTTCTTCCGGGGCAGCCATGGCGCGTTCTGAAGTTGTCCAGAAAAGCAAAGAGCAAAACTTGTAAGCTCACGCATTCTATCTTACGAGCTGAGGGAGACACTGTGAGGGTCGCACTCAGCTGGGGCGCTACCGGAGGCGAGAAGTCCCAAAACATTTCTGTGTGAACCTACGGAAATTCAGGTGCCCTCCTGCCCCGCCACCAAACAGCGGACACACTGATAGGACACCCTCAGATCCGCAGATAGTTGTTCCTTTCCTCTCTTAAAAGGGGTCACGAGTCGTTGCCGGGCTAGACTACTTGATTACGGTGTTTCTCGGCAGCGCTGCGGCACTCACCGATCGATGAGAGTGTCTTCGTGTCCGCCTGAAGCTCGCTAGTCATGGCTGCAAGAGAACCCAGCAAGGAAAGAGTAACAATCGCGGAGGAGTGGATGATGAGACGTGTAGCTTCTGTGGACTCCGCAGAAAGCCACAACCGCGCTCGTTACGAGCTTCCAAAAACACCAATGTCACAGACAGAAACCGTCTCCCTTGTTCCCCGTCAGCAAACCACCGCGCCAGCACACGCACTGCTGCGTGCTTGACGCCATCTGCAACACGCTCCGTCTGATGCATGAGCTTCGGATGCACTTTTAGTGTAAAGAAAAAGGAAGCTTTTTTGCTACTGGTTTATGAAAGTCATTGTCTCAGGTACGCTCCCGAATCTGAGAGAAGTGAACGCAAAAGTTCATTTGAAGAGTACGCCAGAGACGCGGGCACAAGTGAAGACGACTAACCGGACCGGCCTGCTCACCCTCACTCCGGGGTAGCGTCTGAGAAGTCTAGGCAGGTATGTAAGTCTCATGTTGTCCCTCCGTACTGCTTTGAGCGACCGCGGTCCCACTTTAGCAATACATACCAACGAGCACGAGCCCAACAGCAACAACCACAGACGCGCCACTTACATTGCTTGTAGGATTCCGCAGGGATGTGTTTAGCTGCACCCTGAAATCAGAAGCCCACACACTGCCTTGCCGTCCCCTTTGAGCTAAAGGCCAACAATTCATTTCGATCCAGGCGCGGAAGTGCTGGATACAAACATTGAAGGTGCCATACCAAGCAAGCAATACGAGTGCCTCGCCCGCCCTCTCAGGGGCCATCCTCACTCCCCTTGCTGTCTTTTTACCACAGAGACCTCTGGCATCGACGCAGGGCCATGTATCTCGGTGGGCACTTCTCCTCAGAACATGGTCTCCGACTGGCTACCCGTAGCAGCCCGACCTGCCTGCCGTGGAGCGACTTGGAGGGGTAAGCAAATAGGCTTCGCACACTTCCAGCCTACCATATCATGTAACAGCCGCCGTGAATCGCAGACTGGCAGATCGCCACTAGGTCACGCGAGACATCACAGCACCACTCCACCACTACTCCGGGGTTCCTCGGTGACCGGCGTACACAAGAGACAACAGCAAGAATTCGTTCTTACCACTATGGAGTTCAGAAGCTGAAGCACTTCATACGTCTCCACCGCAGCATGCGCATCAGGAGCTGAGAGTAAGTAATCGCAAACACAGGTCCTTGGCAACTGCTGATCCAGCGACATGCCCGACAGCTGGTAATGTGTTTCTTTGTGAAGCCCCTGATTCGCAGAGTCCAAAAAGGAGAGCGCTGCGCGTATGACGATGATATCAGAGAAGAGCCACCGAGCGAAACAGGCAGCGGAGTCATCCCAAGTGCGATAGAACCGCTGGTCACACCAGTGCTCTTGACAAAGTGTTCGCTAGTTTCGCATACTGGCGGATTCGCGTCCAAGTCATAGTACAGAACGCCTACTCCGATAGCGGAGTCTCCTCAGGAAATACATCGAGGACGCTAAGCCAACGGTGGGTGGCTCTGGGCCTGCCAAGCCATTACGCTGCGAAGGACCTCAGAGAAGTGCGATAAGACCCCCGGCTTACGTACTTGAAGATCGGAGGCATTCTGCTAGCTTCTCGCAGAAAGCAAGATTCTTCTTGCAGAGGGAAGAAAACTCATGGTACATGTAAACGATATATGAAAGCCAGGAGTGTGTTTGTACGTCATGCTTCTGAATTACACGACAGAAGGCTTCGGGGTCGTCCTGATGAAAATACTTTTCCATCTCCGCACTCTGAAGAGAGCACCAAAACAGACAGTGTCTAGACAGTGAGAAGCCACCCCTCACAAGTTTGCTCTCCGACACGGGAGTTTCCTTACTGCTTTCGTCGTCCTAGCATTATAGCAGCTTAAAGTGGAAGTCTTCTCTTGGCACCATCCGCTGTCTTTTCAAGTAGAGCATTCCCGCAGTGACTCAGTGCTAAAGTGAAGGTCCTCTGGTTGAGGCGACCCCCCGGATGTACCCCGCGACACATGCGTGCAAGCTGGGAGCTCAGATGTCGTCACCACAACTGACTACTCCCTAACACCTGTATTTCAAGGCGTGTGGCCTGGCTTCTCTCCAGGCGGCTTGCCTAGAAGCCTCTAGTTGCAGGAAAGCCGACGAGTCAGGAACACGGGTAAAGTTTCCGTTTGTAGGGCCTCAGTTGGACAACCCTGTTGGAATGATCTGCCTTTTCTTTGGCCGCCTCGAGAAGACGAGGAGACCATTGTTATTACACAGCTGGAGACTCATGTGTATCTAACACAACTAGGGCGCCTAAGCCATAAGTCAGGACAAAAACCACCACTGAAACATCACCTACCGCGTGTTTGATGTGAGCCACAAAGCCGCCTCCAAGACCTTTGACTGCCTGAAATGTCACAACAAAAGCAGAAATCTCTTTCCCATTTCACAGGGTCCCCGCAGTTTCGCAGGGCATTCTGTATAGACACGAGGGCATAGTGTAGTCCTTTTCCATCAGTCAACGGAGTGCGTCTGTTGTACAGCTACACCAGGCGAACTCCGACAATTCGGAGCGCGAGACAGGTCTCGAAAACCTCATACTAAGGTCACACGTGCTGCATGCAAAACATGACGGGCAGTTGGGCGAATCCGGTATTAGCGAGAGATGAAACGGGCGACCCTTCGAGCCCGAGGAGAGGAAGGAAGGCTCTCCCAGGGTCAGCGGTCTCCGTGGGCGAAACAGCTTCGGGAGCTGTAGTTTCCGAGAGTAAGCGTCCCTTTGCACTCGGTCAAGGCCGCCTATCGCCAAGGGTCCGAGGAAGCACTAAGCAACGCTGGATTAAAGAGATCTCACTTTCTCTGCAGTTTCGAATTCGGAGGCTTCCTCGGAGATGAATGCCTGGGAGTACATCAGGCAGCACACCGAGTGAACCGAACAGCATGTGGCTAGAGTGGAAGAGTGCTCAGTCCATGGAGGACTGTCTCTGGTGCACGCACTGGATAGTCCCCACCACCTACGTATGGCAGACCGCCACACAGGACTGCGTTAGGGAATCCCAAAGGCAACAGAGGTCGCTTCTTGAAGTTGTCAGTCTTGACGAAGGAACAACCATGTACCCAAGAGCGACGGAGGTGGGGCCGTGCGACGCTCGAAGGCTACCCGAGTCGACGAGAAGATACACAGGTTGTTTCCCTTCCAGACTCAGCTGCGCAGGGGATAACGGCCCCAGGTATGGTCACTGTTATATCCTTGAATTCATCCCGTGAGCTTCCCGTTTTTACCTGAGGCTGAACGTGGTCCCTCAACTGCTCCTGAAGCGAAGAAAAAACAGCAACGAGGAAACAAAAAGATGATTGGCTGGCCACGCCCCCGCCCCCCGGAGTGAGTACGCACGGTGCGCACAAAAAGGACAACAGACAGTCAAAAAAGAAGAGTTGTACCCACCCGGACGTGCTCGAAAGCCTGACGGACGGCCGCGTTGGTTGCTTGGAGAATTTGGTCAAGCATGGCTGAAGCTTTCTCGTCGTCGGCCCAGAACTCGACCCGGGTGAGCTCTGCAATTTCCAGATCCTCGTGATGGGTCTCAAAGTAGTTCTGCACAGCTTGCTGAACCAGTTCCATCACCATATCATCCGATTCCTCGCTTTCAGACTCAAGTGCATGCAGAAAAGTCTCCCGCCCCCGAAGGGCCTTCTTCAAGAACTCGCTAGATTTGCTGTACTGCAGAAGAGGCAAGCCTGCGATAGACACGCACAACAAAAGAGAGATGCACTCCCTCGGAACGGCAAGTGCCGATACGACAACAGACGGTCACCCTCCTCCTTCAGAAGACAAGAAGCTCTCAGGACACGACAAAACGACCTCTTCAACGCACGCTACCCTGTGCGCGCACAACTCCTCGGCTCCGAGAAGTACGTCCACCAGAGATCGGGGACGCAAGAATCCGCGGGCCTAGGATCTGACCAGATGAGGGGCACTGTGACCTCTACGGCGCATTTGAAAGAGAATCAGTGAAGTGCTTATCACATCTGGGCACCTGTGCGCGCGGCAGTGGCGTAGAGATTCTCCCGCACTTCCAAGCATGCATTCCCGTCCAAGAAAACTTCAGAAAAGATTGAAGCTGAAACTCCATCAACGACGCTTTCGTGCGTCAAAATCCGCATCCGCTTACCGTGCTTGGGGCCCTCGTGCAAGATGACATTTTCAACGTCTTCTGCCGGATCCAGCTGGATTGTGAGATGCTTGCCTTTCACTTCGGTGCCACCTATCTCTCTTGCTTGCTCTAACAGCTGGAGAAAAAGAAAATGGCAGAGAATGTGACAGGAAAAAGAGCTCGATAGACTCTAAAACAAAGAACGCTTTCCACCTCGGAAGACGGGCACTGCCGCCAGAGACGAGGGAGTAACCACTCTTCGCTGAAATGCTAACCGACTTAGGGTGAAGAACAGAATACTTCAGCAACAGATGGGCACTCAGAGTACCCAGTTCTACGAGGGACATCTGGTGACACCGAGGATTCCAGGTTTTTCACTTCAGCGTCTTGTACCTTCTTGAATTCTCCGAGTTTCTTGGCAGCAGTCTCAGCCATATCTCCCTCAAGCGTGGGGATGATGCTGTGCTCGAAGACATGAATCATCTGCTCCAGTGGCACAGTTAAGAACGTGTAGTACAGCATCATCGATTTCGCTACTAGCGGCCAAGCCTTAAGCACTGGAATAAAAGCGGTGAGTTCCTTCACCCCCGTGGCCGAGGTTGTTTGCTTCATAGACGCCATCACCATGAAGAGCACCTGCATGTATTCCATCCCACTGGTGAAAATGATAGGTGCCGGTTCCTCAGCTGAGAAGGGAGAAGCAAGAGACACATCATGGAAGCAAAGGTAGAGATAGGCTGGCTCTCTTGAGCTTGCCACTCCGGCAGAAAGAGCCATGAATTGGTCTTCTCGCTCATCTCGCAAATGTAGTTTGGGATTCGTCACGGGTCGATCGGTTAAGAGGTCTTTAGAACCAGTTGGAAGTGAGTCGAGGAGCGTGTAAATAAGAGACACCGGCTGCTCACTCGGATACCGGGCTTCCTGCTGCACATAAGAACCTCTAGATGAGCTGGCGTGTCACGAGTAACGGGCTCCAGTTCGACTGTGACGAGGACTCACAGGCGTCGAATCCAGTCGCGCTAACACATACTGTGTGTTTGCCAGCGGCTTCCCCTGGTGGTGATCGGATGATGAGGACTCGGTCGGTGCCTGGTATTTCCTCCAGTCTCCAGTACCCGGTAAGCTCCACAAGCCGCCTGATAAGAGCAGCAGCAAACTGCCCTCACAATTCAAACAAAGGAAGAAAGCACCTTTTGTGAGCGAGTCAGAGCAATTACTCACGTATTCCACTACGCTGCGTACCAAGTAACTATGTCCTTGTTAGCAACGCACAAACATATCTTGAACTGCCAAGCACTCTCAGACACTCACGTGCAACGACCCGCAGTTTTGGTGGGTGCCGCACGTTTTCAGCGGATTCTAGGGACCGATCCATGCTGGCTGCTATTGTGCGCTGCGCTGTCAAACTGAGTCACGGGCATTTCACCCTCCTATGCATTCACGCAGTCGACATCGGACTCCATGAAAAGCGGGGTAAGGGAACTCCGCTTCTAGTGGAACACCCTGACTTCGCCGGCATGGGGTGAAGCTAACCGAGAGACAGCCACGAGACTACCGCCAACAAGAACATAAGCCGGACTACGACTATTGCAGATATACTAGGCAAGGAGCATGCGCAAAGTGAATAATTTCTCGTAGCTGGCGGCACTGCCTGTAGCCCCCGCAGACAAGACCGAAGCTGCTGTAAAACGGGTCCAAGAGAAAGTGTTGCATCCTTTCTCACATCTCGCTCCCAAGCCCGCTTCAGAACCCTCACTCCTGCTACATTTTTGACAGCTCAACTTCGGGCAGTTGCAGATTCAAGGGAACACATCGTGTCCCAAGTAACTCCCGTACCAGGCGGGCGACGTCAGTTGTCGTCGTCGTAACTAAGATGCCCTCATGAACTGCCATCTCTGTGACCAACGACTGCGTGCCTCCGGGTGGTAAAATTTCCTCTGGAGGCTTGTGGGCTGTCTTGCTGAGGGTGGAAACCAAGGATTCCTGAAAGCAAGCGCAACAGAGTATGAAAGAGGACTGCATAGGACGGTTTCTGTTCAGAAAACCACGCCTTGGAAACATTCGGCAGTACAGCTCAGATCGCGGAAGCGCCAGGAGGGAGAGTGGCGGGTTCTTGAAAGCGACCCCCCGCTATATGTTATGCTTGCCAAACTGTGGCGTTACCGAAGTATCAACTTCCAGTCACTCGACTGAAACTGATCTACCGCAGGCCAGTTTTTGTTCCAAGCTGAGGCGACCCCAGCAAAGCGGGAAAACCCAGGGGAGAAAGCGAGATCGCCTCCTTCAGAAAAATAATGGGTCTCTCTTTCGACGGAAAGACTAGAAACACCCTTCCCCGCCGACGCTCACTCCAAGGTCCGAAACGTGGACAGCCTCAGCGCTTTTCTTTATCTTTCTCATGGCCCTCCTCGCCTGCAGCATCGGAGCGGCCGCGTCGGCTCCTGCAGCTTCGCCATAGCAAAACTGGCAGCAAAAAGTGAACAAACACAAAAGACCTCCGGCGACAAGGACTACATGCCGGCAGAGACGACGCCGCCGCCGGCAATGCGGAGCACGCATTCTTTCTGAAACAATGTATCAGCCTCCAGATTTTCAACCAAAATGACTGTCCGCGGGTTGGTCCACCGCCTCATCGCAAGCAACCCCTGAGGACAGCCGTAAGGCGGCTTCTGACAAGGCAAGCCTGCCAGAATCTCCCGTGCACCCCGCCCTGATTTAGCTGGGGAAAACTGGGGCGCCAGTAGCGAGATTTTTCATTTTCCGCCCTTGCACAACGACTGGTGATAACTCGCCGTATTTCCCAAGGACCAGTCCGTAGAGCGGTATCCCCTTTCAGCTGGAAAGCTTCCGGCTGGGGACGATTTGAGAAAGCAAGACGCGGGACCTCGTTCAAAAGAAAGAAGCGGCGATTGTATTGGAGGCTGGATAACGAGAAGAGGGTGCAACACAGAACAGCAAATCAGCTTTTTTCGCCAAGACAGCAGGAGTCGCCGTGTGCATGTAGCGACTATCCGCTAGTCGTGTTGACGGCAAAGATGTCTTGTCAAGGCACACGCGCCGTCAACGAAAGGGGGGGATTGCTAGCTCTCTTAGCAAAACAGCGCAGCTTACCGCAAAATGCTACAGGAGACGCGGTAACTGAACGTCATTCAGGTATGCGGCGAGTTGGCTCACCCATAGTGTAGGGACGGTGCCGCAGTCAAGTTTCAAATTCGGGGGGGCTGGCTCGACGGCTGCAGCCAACGGGACCGGAAAAAGGCTCGCGCCGTGCCTCGCCGTTCAGGGTTTCCCCACCAGTGTCTCCTTCATTCGGGGACCTACCCAGGCTGTTGCCCTCCTCCACGTTTGTGGTACTTTCGTTTTTTCGGAGGAGGGCTGGCCTGCCGTTTGACACTACGTTCGTCCGACTTCCCAACAAACCGATCGAGGATGCCTTGAACCAACGTCATAAGCTGGCAGCCATACAACCCTACTGCCCAGCGACCGAACACAAGAGTGTTCTTGCGGTCGTTGTTCGTTACAAAGCTCTTATCATCCGCTTCGGTCGGGAAGATGGCCGTCTGGAGACTACCCGTATCTCTGCAGGGAATCCTTCGGTATCACAAAGCACTTTTTGGTGACCCGCCACTCAACAGAGAGCCTCACTCACAGGCAGTTTCCTTTCTTAGAAGAGGAGGAGGTAAGCAATGCTTTCGCGCTTAGCGAGGAGACAGGAAGTGCTGCGGGGCCTCGCCCACGTCAGACTACCACTGGACTTCTGAGGAAGTGCTGTCGGAGAGTCAATAGCAGTTGTAGCAAGTCGCACTCGAGCTTTCCAAACTTAACATCAACAATGTTAGAAGTCTAGCGACGTTCCCTCTCACCCCGTGGTGAGCAAACAGGTCGCGCCTCCCGTCTAAGATATACTGAACAAGGAGCTCCGCGCCCGAAGATCAAATAAGGACACAATTCTCACAGGGGTACCGACACCAGAGATGAAATGTAACGCCCGCGCTTTGACT
>NW_027153350.1:0-140 GCF_002600585.1 Cystoisospora suis
GTCAACATTCGTCCTAACGTCGCATGGTCGGTCTCCACGGTGACCGGTCTCGTGCCGATCAACTGCTTCCATTTGGTTAAAGCATACACGATTGCAAGGAGTTCGCTCTCGTAAGCCGGTAGGAATTGCTCTCTTGGCCC
>NW_027153350.1:692-919 GCF_002600585.1 Cystoisospora suis
GCCATACCTGGTCCGAAACGACGTTTTCCACTGATCTTCTTCGGCGATCTCTACCTGGTGGTATCCTGCTTGCAAATCCAGCTTGGAATACCATTTCGCTCGACCCAATCTGTTAATCAGGTCGTGGATTCTCGGTATCGGGTACTCGTCCTTGATTGTGATACCGTTTAACGCTCTGTAATCGATAACCAGCCTCCAAGAGCCGTCCTTCTTTCCTACGAAGAAGA
>NW_027153351.1:0-220 GCF_002600585.1 Cystoisospora suis
GGGGACAGCTCGGGTCCCGGCAGGTCATGCTGCAGCCCCTCTGGTGCGGCTCGAAGCCGTTCCACCATATCCGATACTGCTTTCCGGCTCCGATAGAGCCAAATCGTTAGGCTTCACTAGAAGCCATCCATTTATCACCAGTTTCCGCACTTGGAACGCGTTTTCAGCAGAAAAACACCGACTCTCTTCTTGCACACTGCACATCACGGACCGCCCGGCG
>NW_027153351.1:870-1026 GCF_002600585.1 Cystoisospora suis
CTGCTATTAGGCTCCCCTAGGAGCCTTACCGATCTAGTATGTGCCTGGCGTGGCCGCCCTGCTATTCGGCGTGGCCGCGCGGGTGAGTCGCGAGTCTCGCTGGCTGCGAATTCCCCGAAAACGGTGTCACTACCTCGATGCGGGGGTATAATAGTT
>NW_027153352.1:0-17737 GCF_002600585.1 Cystoisospora suis
CCTTTCGACCGGCATATCAGCGACCATTAATGCTTTCACACGTCTAAGCGATCCGTGCGGCTGGCATCTTCTTAGGGTTTGCACTTGGCAATTCCCTTACCTGCTGCTGCGATTAGTTATATCGTCCCTTCAACACCCGATTCACCAGGCCTGCTGCCTCCTGCACTTTTTTTCTTGCTCACTTGTACTTGGATCTTCTTTTTCGCGGTCTCGTCGGGTGGGTGCCTACGTGGAACGCGGGCGCAGCGGTTTAGAAGAAAAGTTCACTGGGGAGCATGGAGTGGTACGAATTCTGAGCAGAGACGACTCAATCAACTAAACCCTAAACCCTAATACGAAGGGCTACTGAAGGAGTATACAGACTCCACATTTGGTGAACTCTACGGAGCATACATTCCACTCTGCTTGAAGCGGAGGTGGGGGACGGAATTCCCTGAATCCACTGCGCTGTGCTAACTCGAAACATGGACGAGAAATACTCTGGCTTCTTTCGGTTTCCTTTTGACAATGAGTTGGAGGAAAAGCACCTTCACATAGACGGCAGAAACTAATATTTCTATTTTCCCCTGGCTAGCCAAGCCAAATGCTAGGGGAGCCTTTCTCGCTTCCTTGGCTCCTTCTCCCACGCGATGTCCGGCTCGCAAACTCTGGCCATCTTGGAGGAGAGTAGAGGCGTCTGAGCTCGGGAGCATACGCAGAAAATTAGGGTTGAGAAATGGTATAAAGGTGTGCAGTTGGTGTGTCTGTGAAAGAGAGCGAGAACCGCACACTTTCTGTACCTAAGCTCTCCTGTCCCCGACTTTTTCTCGCTTATCTACTGTAAACGACGTCCGACAGTTCAGAGATTGACGAGGAGCTGTTGCCCGCGAAGTCTTTCTCGAGATGCGCTACATACGGCAGTCGCAACTTACGCTCAGCCCGGAAAGGCGACCTATCAGACGTGATGCGCCGTAAAACTGAGGAAGACCCTATTTTAGTGTTTGGGATTTGCTTAACTGCCGCTCGGGATCAAAGTTTCGCTTCCAAGAGCACATGTTGTCACCCGCCAAACCATGAGTGCTCGGCACCGGAATCTACATGGAATTCCCGACATCACAAAGTACAGAACAATTTAGGTATCTACAACAGTCTACTTGCAGCTCTCCTCTCGGTGGGAGGTACTGGATCCGATATCACAAAAGTGACTCCAGAAGGGAGCTCGCCAAGCTCCGTCCGCAGCTTCTGGGGGAACCGCCGGCTCTTCTCCCTGACCGGGTGTTGCCGTTCCGATCAAGGTTGACCGCCTGGCTGGGTCCGGGTTATCCAATAAAGATATCGCTGATAAGGCCCGAGCCCCGGGAGGCGCACAGTGCCAATATAACGGAGCACACCTACGTGGGAGGCCTTCCTCGTAGGAGTCTCGACTCTCCAAAGAAATGGAGCACGGCTCTTCGTGCTCGCGCACTGCCCCCTTCACCCGAGCCGAATCGAGCCCTAGCTTTCAATGCGAGGCGCACGGCTACACCCCAAGGGAGCCTGCTCTTCGGAAGTCATGTTCGCCAGTCAGTCTCAATCGCGTGCCGGAGTCATGCTCTTCGATGTCGTTAGCTGTATCGGGTCTCCAGACCCACATGCAGGGCTGCGGTGCAATTCGGCCGGCTGGCAACTGCAAGCCGTCCACGCGGCCCCCTTCGCCTCCCGCTAGCCCGCTGCGCGCAGTGGTGCTCCCCTGGCCTCTTCCCGGAGCAGGAGAGTACCGCGGCGCGTAGGGAGCCACCGGGGCGGAGACAACGGGGCCCGTAAACAGCCACACTCAGTGCTCTTTGCACTGCAAAGGCAGCGGGGCACGAATAATGTCAGGGCATCAGGGTGACAGGAGAAACGCAACTTCCCAGGTGCGAAGATCCTGCTCAGGGTATGTGTGTCTGGTTTAAAATGGAGACACGAACGACTGGCAGCTCTGCAGCCTCCGTTCAGAATACACAAAGGAAAACGTATAGCTGTTCTACCCGGAGCTGACGGCAGGGAATCCATACAGATCTCCCGACGTTGCAGCAGAAGACAACGGGGTAGTCCGAGGAGAGCTTCCCCAACACAGACTGGGAATGAGTAAGAGAAGCCGCCCTAGTTCTGGAGCCTACTCTGATCGACTGCGTAGACTGTCGAAGGTCGGCAGCGCTGCAGCTGCATTGGGGATACTGTTGATCTTCCTAGTGGCATTTCGTCCTATTATGTGTTTGAGGGGGACGGCGGTGGGTGGAGTGAGGAGTGGCCAAGGGATTTTTTCAACGGGTGCGTCTACGAGGCTTGCAGATGGCAGGACCCCCTCAAATGTTCCTCCGCGGAGTCCCCCGAAAGAGCTGGAAGCCTGCCTATTCGGTGCAGGACCTAGCAGTGAGGGTGAGGAAAATGACCTCCTGCCTCAGTAGCGCCCTCTGCCAGTGCAGAGACTGGGAGTCCTGCAAGGGATGGTCCCGATCGACCGGCGGTACATCCGGCAGGGACTCTGTTACGTGCGGCGCTGCAGTACAGTCTATTTCGCGTGTTGTGTATATTTGTAGTAAGCTCCGTGCTAGTATCCTTTTTATCGGTTCCCGAGGTTTTCCAGTCGGGTCCGTGCCGCAAGGTATGGTTATCGGTTTCTCCCTTGTCGCGTTCGGAGACAGGGGACAGACTAGCTGTGGTTCTCGACGCCTCCAGCCCGCAAAATACAGAGTTATTGTTGGAGTCATGATAGGCGTGGTGCTCTTCAGGTATTGGTTCCTCCGAAACGCTGCGGCTCTAAGAGTGATTCTTGTGCCCACCTTATATCTTGCAATCGGCGGTGGGGCGGGACTTCTGGACGAGAGAGAGGAGGGACGACCGGCTGCTTCAGAGCAGAGGGAGACAGCGTCAGCGCGGCGATCCGTACCAGCTCGCAAGGGGGGCCACCGGAAAAGAGAACGCAAAGCCGAGAGCCCCGGGACGCTGACCGATAATAGATGTCAAAGGTGGCGTGCGAGGCCGTGTATCCCCAAGGAGCTGTAGAAAGTTTAGTTGGATACTAATATCAGGTTTTTCATGTCTGTCTGAAGGTCTAGAGTAATTTGTTAGCACTCCTCGGTGACCTGGGCGCCAGCAGGACAGAGTTCGCATTGCAAGGCTGTCCCAGGAGACCAGCAGGTAAGCCGGTGAGCACCCGGCGGGTGCCACAAGGGCCGGGACGGTATCCAGTAGTGAACGGGCCAGGGCGACGTTTGTAAAAGAAATGGCCTGCTGGCCCGCGTGGAGAAGTGTGAGGTACAGATGCGTGAACTGATGAACCCACAGGAACAATATGTTAGGGCTGCCGGTCTGTGAATTGCCGACAAATGGTCAGGGCAGTGAAGCGGCGAGAGGACGGCCCGTGATGCGACCTGTATGTACCGAAGCGTGGGAGCGGTTGGCTGAATGCTTGTGCCGGGAGGTGTTTCCTGCGCCGTACAAAGAGCTGGCACGAATCAGGGTTGTTGGTTTGAGTTGTTGCTATGGGTAGTACTGGCTATCCGATAGTGCCACGTGGTTGTATACCAGGGAAAACATACACTTGTGCCTCACCTCTATATCCGGGGCCAACAGGAGACACCGTGTGTTCGGAACGTTAGCCGCCGGCCAGGAGGAAAATTGCCCAGAGGAGGATATTCCCCTATTTAGTACGCCGTAGCGGGAGGCTCGCAACGACCTCATAAATTCAAAGGGCTGGCGTGCCGCTCGCGGAGCGGGTCATGCGCACGTATAAATGGTGACGTGATATTTTTTTTCTACGTGAGAAACGTTCCGGTAGTGTCGTGCCCTCCTCTCGATAGATTATTTTTGATTACCTCGTTCCGGGGAAGTTATGCGTATATATATTTTCTCCGTTTGGTTGTTGCCGGCGGGTAGACAGACTTGCTTTCTAGGTGAGACGAAAGAAAAACACTGTACAATTATCCACTATATCTGTAGCGTCCCTTAAGGACAGAATGACATGAAGAGACGTCTGCTAGCAGACGGACGGCGTACTTGCCACGCCACAGTGGAGTTGACACGCTTGAGAAAAAGGAATGATGACGGCCGGCGACCCGCGAGACCGACGGTCTCAGGACACCGTCGCCCAGTGAGCCGTAGCCAGGGTGCCCATACGCTGTCGAGGGACTCCCGACGTCACGCCAACGGAGAAAGGGTGGCGAGACAGTGCCGCACAAGTTCTTAGCGAAACGCGACAAGGGGCTGGGCAGAGAGTGGGAGAATTACGAGAAGCTATCTGAAATCCTTGCCGTTGGAGAGCTGCAACTCTTTCGAGGTGCACACGCTTTTGAGGAGGTGGAGCAGTTCGCGGATGGGGGGTAGTGTACCGCAGTCCCCCACACGCCTCCGGGTTCCCTATGGTGCCAGCTTGCAGCCCTGTGGTGCCAGCCCGGAAGCGTGTGGGCGACCGCTCTACACTACCACACGTCCTCTAACTGCCCCCCCTCCGCGAAAGCGTGTGCACTTCCTGGGAGCCTTTTAAGATTCTTAGCGAACCATCTCGGGTCGTAGTGTAGTAGCAGTAACGAGACAGTGCCTACGTGCATAAGGGCGAAAGACCTCGGCGGGGAGCTGAAGTAGGGAAACCGAACAACGGCCATGACTGAGTCGCACAGCTGCTAATTAGGCCACGGGGCTTCCAGATAGTCAGGAGGCGAGTAGGCATTTCACTGTCTCAGAGACAGTAAGCCCACTGCTCCCTACTCAGCTCTTGCGCAGCAGTGTGACAGAGACCGATCTTCAAACGGCAGGATGCCTGCGCCTCGCAATTCCTGTAGGTGCCACCCCCTTGAAGACATCTGTGGGAGCCGCGCGCCCCTGTCTCCGGACGCTCGTACCAGGTCTTCATTACCGGCTACGGGCCTGCATGCACCGAGCGGGTGCTGGTCCCCCGGAAGCCGGACAAGTGGGCCCCTATCACGCCCGGGCGGGGGAAGATGCGTGGGGGGACGCTCTCAAACAGAAACAGTTTTCTTCAAGGGGACGGCGCAGCAGGGCATCGCAGGGCGTCACGATCACCGCGCGATCAACTAGTTTCCAACGTGCCCACAGTCCGGACTAGGAAATCTTTCGACTGAAGAAGATGGATAAGCTGACAAAGGGCGGCTCGGCATTTTCCTCTCCAACCGCCGACAAAAGAGCGGCCGGTTCGTCAGAGCCCAATGCCGAGAGCGACCTAGGTAGGCCTTTCCGGTCTGGGGCAAAAGAAGTCAGCGATGGAGAGCTTTTGCAGCACAGATTGGGAATTAGGAAGAGAAGTCGCTCAGTGTCCAGGGTGCCGCTTTTCAGTCGGTTGCTCGGGCTGTCGAAGGCCACCGGGGCTCTGGTAGCAGTGGGGATACTATTGTTGTCCATAGTGGCGTTTCGTTCTATAATCTGTTTGAAGAGGACAGCCGTGGGTGGGAAAGGGAATGGTCAGGGGATTTTTTCTAGAGGCACATCTCGCAGGCTTGCAGATGGGGAGACCCCGTCAGATGGCCATCATCGCGCTTTCTCTTTGGAAGGGCTAGGAGAGTGCATAGCCGATGTTGAATCAGCCAGCGATGAGGAGTCTGCCTCTCTTGCGCCTTCCTCATCAGCAGAGGCTGAGGTTCCAGGACAGGGTACTGGCGGAGACCGGACAGGGCGGCCCTCAATTGTCACGCGGGCGTTTGGGTTGCTGCAGTCGAGAAGCTTTTTAGCACTCCTCGTGTTATGTAAAGCCATCCTGGTGTCTGTTTATTTGTTCTTTCCCGACGCGTTCGTGCCAGCGGTCGCAATAGTATCTGCAACTGTCGGATACATTGCAGGATCAGCAGGAGACAATCCGGGTGGATCCGAGGAGGAACGTAGGGTCTTCTCGAGATTGGTAACGTCCCCAAGGTTTAAGGGATGGTTGACGTCGCTAGTAGTCATTCTGGCAGTCACCTCTGTTGTCGCTCCCTCGATGTTTTCTATAATGCTCCCATTGGTTTCCACTGGCGTTGCATCATCTCTTTGGATGGGGGACATCGAGGACATACCGACAAGCGATGATTCCGCACCGAAAGAATCCGAGGCCGGCTCGACCGCTCCGGAAGAGGGAGAGGGAGCGAGTGACTCCGCTCCGGCCGTGGCCGGCGAGGAGGGTGTCAGGCGGAGGAGAGAACGGAGAAGCTCTAATGACGCTGACCGAGAATAGATGTCAAAATTGGCATGTGAGGCCATGTTGTCCGGAGACCGGGCAGGATGCTCTAGTGTTTGATTGCAGGTTGCATTCTTCTTTAATTCCGAAGGGACGGTCCGAGATGAACAAGCTTTTGACCATTTTCTTGAGCAGTGGGCGACGGCGTGCAGCGTTTCTGTACACAAGCCTGGGAATGGCTATTTGCGTGTTTGCGGAGGGACACGTCTTGCGCACCGCGTATGAGGGTTGAGGAAGAACGTGACGCGAAATACGGTGGTTGGCTGAGGGATTGTCACTATGGTAGTGAAGATTACCAGATAGTAGTACGTACCGCAGCGTAACCAAGAATGCTCGTCACGTCACTTTTATTGGGGATCAGTATGGCATACCACGCCTTGGAACACGTTAACTGCTGGCAAGTGGGAAAATTGCCCTAAGCTGGATTTTGCCATACCTACTAAGTAGTTGTAAGGCCAGTAACGGTATGAATCCAAAGGGTTGGTCCATACTTGTCTCAGCGTCTGGCCTGTACGTACCCAAGAAAACAGAATGCTTTTTCTCTGAATGAGGCATGTTCGGGTAGTGGCTTTTGCTTTTCTTGGTCCTTTTGTTTTACCTCCTCAGGCGGAATTTAGACTATTCAGCTGTTTCCTCTTTTTGTTGTTACCGGTGCATCAACAGACTTGCTGCTCAAAAGAGAAGTCGGCTATATAAGTCCATCATATATTTGTATCACCTGTCTAGTCACGTTAGAGTACTGGGTCACCTCATCGGTACTTCAACTGCTTTCGCACCCCAGTATACAATTGGAGTAAAGTGAGTCAGCGGAGGAGAGCCTCTGACGTGCTAAGAACTGCACGGATAGAGATCCGAGGCAGGACATATGAGTCCCTGAGATCACTTTCGTGTAGCGTATGGCTCCGAAAATATGCACACTCCGACCATCTGTTACAAAGCACTTTTGTCGGTCCATGCTATCTCAGAAACTGTCTAAATAGTGTGCTGCTAATTCGCGCGGGACTGGCACCTCGGAGGCCACACCGGCCAGTTTCTCCAATCTATGGCTTGGACTATGTGTGTCTTGGACGAGCTCTGATGATTGAGAGACTGGAGGAGAAGCGAATACAGCGGTGTTCGTCTCTTCCTTTCCTCAGTAGACGTAGTTACATGTCACGGGAGACCATTCTTCCCGGAGAGGGGCACGCAGACAGCTCTCGCTTTACAAGTCAAGCATGGTGGTGGCCCGCAGGGCTATCCTTGGTACATAGTCCAGCGGCTACTAACGGGGACGCACTTGAAACTGTGGCGGTGAGGCACCGCGGTTTTTCATATATATTGTAATGCGACTGAAGCTAGCTACTCTACGACGAATTGCTTCTTCAAGACGAAGAGACAGGGCAGAGGGCTTGTCATGCGTTCCGCAGGGCCTGCCCCTGTCCACAGTACTGGCTTCAGTAACCGTTCCTGCATAAGGTCGGCCGGCGCTACTCGGCTTTGCTGCGAAGTCAGCGGGGCGCTAATTTGGGTAGCCTCTTCTTCGGGTGCAGGCGACGGGCTCCGCAAGGTCTCCGAGCGGCTGGCGGGAGGTTCCGCTCCGCGAGGCATCCTCATTCTGGATCGGCGGTTCATATTCACGTATGCTCGCGCGGACGCGGGCCGAAAACAACTTAACGCCGAGGTGGTTAGAAAGTGAGCTGGGTGGACGGGCCAAAAAAAAACGGTCACGCCGTAGTTGGACCGAGCCCTCCACTTCTGTCACCAAAAATCTGTTAGAATCACCAGTGTACAGCAAGTTAGATCAGTGGGCTGCTCAGTCCGCCTCAAGGGTGCTTGGCGTGACTCGAGGTTAATCCCCCGAAAAAAGGGGCCCTCAAACTTAGATCCCCCCGTCTTCCCCCCAGGGCGACCGAGGCTCCCCGGGTCCGCCTCCCCCCCAGATCACACCGCTGCTCGTTCTCCCGTACCGCCGCTTCGGCGGGCGACTGCCCGCGCAGTCGCCAGGCAGATTATCAGTCGGGGAAGGGGGACCGAGCCAGCCAGTAGACGGCACGAGCAGGGAAAAAACTCGGTAAACCTCTGAAGGAGGACAGTCAAGGGTTTTTTTTTTTCTATCACTCCGTATAATGACGGCGGCAGCGTACGACCCAGAAAATGCGGGCACAGGAAGTGAAGAGAAGAAAATTGGTGTCCATCAGGAGGTCCCCGACGCCGACATGGCTTTGTCCGCAGAGAGGAGCGGGCATGTGGCAGAGGGGCACCGCCGGAGAGCCAGCCTGCGAGAGAGCAAGGCAAGAAGCCGCTCTGGCCGACGGGGGCCAAGCTTCAAAGCGGCATCTGCGACCGCCAAAGCTGCGATGGCGGCGGGGTCCATCGCAGGCATCCTGTTAATCGCGCTGGTGACTAGCCGCCTTATCTCCTGCCTGGAGGCAGCAATGTCGCAGAAGACGACCCGCCAGGCGATCAGTCGCGGAGCCACGGATCGCCGACTTGCGGAAGGAAAGAAGCCTCTGTTAACTTCCACTGATGGGTCAGCGGCCTTGGATCCGAGGGAGGTGATTGTTTGCTTCTCTAGCCCAGCATTCAGCCTTGCTGATGAGGTCCCGTCTCCGCCCCCTACCGACATCGCTTCTGCCGAGGGGGGTAATGAATCTTCCCTGGACTATCCTTCGATGTCCGAAGACAAAGGCGCATCACCGAGAGCGCTTCCTGATGGTCAGCTGAGGTGGCGTCCCTTGCGAGCCGCGAGAGCGGTCCTCTTGCTTACGTTGAGTCTAGCGGCTGGCTTCTTTCTTGGTCTTTATATGAACGACACGAGTAACCACTATTACCTTCTTCCCGTCGTCGTGTTTCCTATAGCAATACTTGTGATGCTTAGGCCAAGACTTGCATTCCCCTCCGCAGGTGGGAGAGAAGGGCATTTAGAGACAGTGGAAACACGCTTTTAGAGGCCTCTCCCTGGAAGCCCAAGACCGTTCGAGACTACTATACCTGGGACTACCCTTCATGTGTTCGACAACGGAGACCCCGACGACGACTGCCTCATCTTGTTGACTGGTTCTCGGGGCTGGTGGACAGGGGACTCGACAAAGGAAGTTATTCGGGGGTCGCGCGGCCCCCGTCCCCTTCGCCGACAGGCGGCGTTCTTCCAGGTGAACACCGTATGCCATCGCGACTGCCGCACTGTTCTCGCTCGTCAAGGTGTCGACTTGACACTGGCATTCCCGTCACGGGGACAAGTGCTGCTTCTCCGGTGACAGTACTACACGTTCTCATCGATGGTCGGATTGTCCCCTCTGCGGCACGGCGCTCTAAGGGACAACTGCGGCGTGCCATTGGGCAAAGCGATACTTGGCACAAGGCCAGGTGACCTTTGGTTAAGAATCGTGTTTGGATTCGAATGGTAAAACAAGAAGTGGACGGACAAACGCAGGCGGATGCAGTCGGTAAGTGAGGGCGAGTCAAGCTCCAGGCATCCAACGGCATTTTGTCGCGAAGGGCCCGCCAATGGGACTCTCTGGAGAGAGCACATAGCTGTTCCGATTTCCGCACCAGAAGACTGACGGCTCCTTCTCCGTGCTGCCACGATCGTGCAACGCAAGCTCTGAAGGACAAGAGAGACCTATCACGAGCTTCAGCACATTCGAGTTGCCGACCGAGGAATGGTGTCATTCGTACAGGGCCCAACCGTGAAGGGGCACCGCTCCATGTTTTACATCTCGAAGTAACTGTGGGGTTGCTTTTGAGAGTAAAGACTAGTAGACACAACACGTGTGTGCTGGAGGAGTGGGATTCATGGTCACTGTGGTCGCCTGTACACTGCTGGACTTCGCAGTGCGACAGCGGTAGGCAGCGCAATATTTTTTGGACACAACTGTGAAGAAGGTCCTCTGTTTGTCTTCTGTGCGTGCACACGGGTACAGGACAGGAGAGGGCTTGCTTGTATCTTCTTGAACAGATGTATATGGTTCTCTGGTTATTCGCGCGCGTTTATGATCTCTTCTTTCTGGGTAAATACCAGCGAGACATTAGGACCTAGAGCCTCTCTTCAACCTGTTCGTTTCGTGTTTCGAGCACCTCAAGTCGTGCTTCTCTCTGTTGTCTCGCCTAAGCTTTCTCGTCTTTGAGGAGTAGTGCGTGCATATGGTTTTAGAAAAGTACTGATACTTTCACAAGCGTGCTGTTACGACATGCTTTTCTTAGGTTGGTCTACACCGGAGGTGGAGCAATCTGGGTATCAGTCAGCACACGAAAACCAGCAAGACTGTAGCAGATGACAGGTCGAATCTCTCCGCTGTTAAGGAGAGTGGAGTCCACTTGGTCATACATATGCTTATATCTATACTTGTGTATGTGTTCAATGTCAAGAAAAGATACTTTCGAGACTTTCGAGCGTCGTGACAGGCCTGGTCTACGAAACGATTTACTGGTATGAACTGTGTGGATGGATTAGTCGATCCAACCAAAGCCGCGCGTTCCGCTATGAAGGGCAACATGGGGACTGCTAGGTGGCTCCTCGATAGCCCGAACAAGGTCCTCAGTGTTCCGCCTCTGTCTCCTGGTAGTAAAAAGCCAGTGAAAGAAGTTTCGTGGACTTTCTTGTCATCCCTACTCCGCGGTGCGGTACGTGTGTTCCTATCTTTTTGTGAAGAAGGGAAGTAACACAATTGTGCACCATCCCACATAACATATGACTGAGTCTGGTGCAATGTGGAGGAAGAGCGTCAAGCTGGGCAGAGAAGCACGAGGAATCTCTCTGATCGACCGGAAGTCGAAACTGGGGCAAGGACCGAGCTACAGTGTACACAGAAGGATAGGAAAGAATGTCATTCTGTAGTATATGAATCATAAGGCACAGCGTACTGTGGCTTGCGCATTGTTTTTTCGGACATTCATGTGGAAATCTGTAAGTGTACACAATTCAGTTGGTATCACCTGCGCCGAAGGCAGTTGGTGAGTGGAAGACTAATCCTATCATATTCTTCACTCCTTACTGTTTTGTCGCTTCAGCTTCGTTGGCGGGGGCATTCTACTGAGTAGAGGACAGATGAATCCCTCGACTGGTTGAGAGCCACGGAAAAACCAGGACAAAACTCTTCTCTCCTCAGTCCGTTCTCTCTCCTGACTTCTAGAGGGAAGAGTGACGTGAGGAGAGCCATCGCATCAGTCTTCTCTGTATCTGTGGGAAGGCGCGCGGCAAGACTCAGAGGCCACTCCAAAGTTCTTTCAAAGAAGCGGTCCAAGGCGTTCCCACGATAGAAACTCCTTTCCTCCGTTACTGTTTTTAGAGAAGTAACGCGAAAAGACCCCCGGTCAGTGCTCTTTCTTGCTGGACTTGCGTTTTCGTCGAAAAACTACCCCTTTTTTCCGAGCTGGTGGTGTCTGCGGTCCCGATTGGTTTCCAGTCAGGAATATACACACCGGCTCTTACCTGTAAGGGTAGTCGCTACCGAGACTGAGGAATGTCTCGCAGATGGTTAGGGGATGGCTACTCTTGTAACGTCATGCACCGGATTGGTCGTATGACTCGCCGCCCATTATCCCAGAGCGCCAATGACTCTTCATCCTGCCCGTTGTTGTGAAAGATAGAGATGCGGGATTTGCCGCCGAGCGCCCAGCAATGCGGCGACACCGGACTCGCATACTACTACCTGCTCTACCAAATAAAATAAAACCGTATAAACACAGAATCTCCCTGAAGTATCGTATCGAGGTACAGCGTTTCCTGTATCCTTCCGTCCGGAGGCCACTGACTACGCTGTGGCGAAGAACTTCCCCAACGCGACGAGAGGCAAATCAAGTGGCTCGCTAGCGATTCTCGTCCCCGGTTCCATCATGATCGGCTGGACGCCCCGAGGTCTGGCCAAGAGCAAGGTACGCCCAGTCACGCGACTCTACGCCTCACCCAAGCTCACCGGAAGAGACCCGCGACGTGAACAGAGAGCCAGCCCGTTGACGTTCGACAGCAGTTGCACGTCCCTCCTCAATCACTCTAGCGACCCCGTCAGCCCACTTCCGGGTGTGCTTGGAGGAGGGCACCGACCCGGTGCGTTTGGACGCAAAGTAGGGTGGATGAGGCCCTGGTCAATCAGCTCGAGCACTGAGCTGCGATGAAAGAGGAGTAATCGTAGTCGTCTTCATATCTGTGTGGTGGGCAGTTGGAAGGAGCCGCTGCTTCTACGCTACCTAGACTCACCCGAGTGCAACGGGCCGAAATCGGACTGGCAAGGCAAGGAGACCGCCTTCATCATTACTGGCGGTTGTCTTCGCCCGCACGGATCTTCTGGCGGAACGCACGATGTAGTTTTTCTTCAGTGACAATGGCAATGTGTGTGTCTCCCGGCTGTGTGTCCCACGGACTCCAGATCGGAGAGGCCAGGCCTCAGAAGCTGCTTGAACGGCTCATTCTGGAGTAAGCGGGGCTTGTCCGTTTGCGCGAGGAGCACATCGGATGTGCGCGGCGAGCGATGATGCCCCGTACAAGCAAGCCACTGCGGCACCGCCACCGGCCTCACGGGAAATGCGGTCGCGCAGCGGTGCCGGCGCGTTCCCGGGTCTGACCTATGTTGGTGGCAGGTGGGAGGAGCGAGCGCCGACAGCCACAGGAGGATGGGGCTGTGGGGAGCTACGCGTTAGACAGAATAGGCATTTGAATCATTCTAACTATAGAATTTGTGAGCCTGGACCTGGTGTTTCGTGAGAGGGCTTTCGTCGCGGAAACTGGAAGTTTCACGAAACACCCCTGGGAGGGAGGACGTAGAAGGCACGAAGATGGAGGCCATGGATCCTGCGCGAGGCGGTACCCCGGATCTGGGCGCAGATCGTGTTTCTCCATGTCAACGAACAGGACGAATACACCGGGAGAGGTTCTCTGGAGTCTGAGTTGTCGCGGAGCCGGACAAGAAGCGGCTCTGGTCGGCGACTCCCTCGATCGACCGCACTGCTTGGAATATCGAAGGCGCTCATGGTACTAGGTGTTCTCGTAATCTCCGTAATGGCAGCTCGCTTCTTGCTCTGTTTACAGGGAGAGGTCCTGAGCAAAGCACCTCGTCTAGGACGTTTTTCCGGAGCCACCTCCCGCAGGCTTTCGGATGGAAAGGATTCCAGGCAGGGGACTCCGGAGCTTCTCTCAGTCAGTAGCTTACCTTCCGGGGCATTAAAGGCTTGCTACATTAATACTGCTTTTTCCCCAGATGGCGAGGAGGCGCCTTCCGGAGCGGACGTGAGGACTGCGCCAGGTCGAAGCGGTAGTGCTCCGGCCATCGCTTTCCCTTCCGAAACTGCCCGACCGCGTCTTTTGCTATTGTCTCTTGACATGGTAGTAACCCTTGTCGCGTTTACATTCTTGGCAGGGGGTGTCATCCTTTTAGTCTTTTATCCGCAACTCCAGTTTGCGGGATTAGCGGCGGCTGCTGCGTTACTCACTGTAGGCGCGGTGTCGCTTGTTTGGCGCGCCGTATCCCTCGCCCTTGAGAGTCGCCCAAGACGTACGAAAGCTTCGGAAGTTTCAACAATCTCACATTAGGCCTAGGCCCTCAAATACGCCTGGGTGTTTTGGCGTTAAGTGTGGCTTGGTCCTTTTCACATCCTAGAAAGGTCTGCAGCACGATTCCTCACCATCTTGGCACTCCTACACGTGGACGGCGGAATTGGCTGTTTGGACAAGCTGACCCTTACAACTGCTGGAGGCTCCATGCTCAAAGCTAGCAGTTGGCTCCCTCGGATACGGCAGCGACCGGCACGACTGTGGCGGAGTAAAGCTCCACTGTCGGTGCTTTAGGAGGCAATGTGGGAGTGAGATCCGGCTGAAGATTACGGAATCTGTGTCTTTTCTGTTTGCTGAGTGAGTCTCTATCACCGAGAGGCGGGTTTGCGTCTGTGTTCGGTCCCCCTGCGGCACCACATCGGAGTGGTACCACGGGTCCAGGGTGATGGCTGTGTGGTGTGAGCATGATTGGCTTTTTCGGGACCGGTTAGGAGGCGAGGTAGCTGGTAAAACGGGATGCGTTTCCGGGAGGCGCTGCAATGATGCCAACGGCATCTCTCTGGAAGCGCACGCCCTGGGGCTTGTTAGAGGAGAACTCTGTGGTCCTAGTGCTTGACAGGTCTGATGGGGAACTCGTGTTTTACTGCAGAAGAGCGCCGTCATGAAGGAGCGAAGAGGGCAGAACAGGGGCTTCTCAGGATCGGCACTACGGTCAGGTTGCCGACCGAGGAAGGCCCTGTCCGCGCGGGGGCAGCGGTCGAGAGTGCTCTGAATGAAGGACGTCGCCTGCCTATGCGCCCATAGAAATTATATATCGGTGCCTTTGAGAGAAGAATGCTTCACTCCAGACGTGCGTGTCAACGAGGGGAGATGTCGCGGTTATATTTTGGCTGCCAGGACCATGGGGGAATGCTGAGGAGTAGGGGTGGTCCGTTTTGAGTTGATGCCCGTGACAACGCAAGCCAATGTCACTTTTTTCTGCCTAAAATATTCCGGTTTTGTACTGTCAGTGTTTACGGTCGGCATCAGGACACAAAGCGTTGTTGTCTGCTGAGTGAAGCGACATGTAAGTCTATGTCCTCGTACCCTTAGAGAAGGTTGTGTGTAGACAAGCCTACTTGACCCAGTTGTAGAATGGCGGTGAATGTTGACAGCCAATGTATGGGGAAGCTCTGGTATTCTGTTTTTTTGTGTGAGATTATTGGAAAGATGCGAGGAGTTGCAGTGTGCAAGCCTATTCAATCTGGATTCGGAAGGGAACGACACGGACAGCCACTCGTGACCCAATCTAGCAGCAAGCAGACACTTTCCAAGAGTGATGATGTGGCACACCGTCAATGATATGGCCTGTCCAGCAATGACCATGCAGCCACAGACGTCGTGTTATGGGTGTTGACGGGCCTCAGCGTTATTACGCCTTCCCTCCCATTCCCAGCGCGTCTGCCAACGTTTTCCGGGTTGGCGGCAGTAGGTGCTTGGATGGCACATTGTGCAGCAAGCCAAGAGGAGTGTCTTACACCACCTCAGCTGACTCGAGATAGCAGACCGGGTCGGCCCTGTCTACGAGTGTACAGCCGAGGTCGGTGGGACGGGGCCGGGTTCGTGCTTGGCGGGTTGGACGCTGAACGGTGGGTAAGGCGGGTCCAGACGCATCGAAATTGGGCATCTGATTTACATTTGTCGGGATTTGCGAGCCCAGAGCTGCTTTTCTGAGTAAAAGGCTGGCACTTCGAAAACGGATACCCCACGAAGTACCAGTGCAAGAGACAGCGCTGCAGGAAAGTGAATGGCAGTCGTCGGCCGCGAGCGGCGCAGCAGCCCGAGTTTCGGTGCAGATGAAGTCTCCGAAAAGGAGATCAGAGTGACCGCTACTTCAGGGTCCGCGCCGTCAAAGAAACGAGCCAGAAGACGTTCTGCCCGACAGCACTCCGAGCCGAGCCCACTACTTGGAATATCGAGGGTGCTCATGGTAGCTGGTATCCTCCTGTTCTCGTTAGTGACAGCTCGCTTCATTGTGTGTTCGCAGGGACATATGAGCAAAGCGGTTACTCGACACTCAGCAGGTTAAGACGTGCCAACCGTCTCAGCCGGCATCTAGATCATCTGGGGAGTCCCCACAAGCCACAGCTTTTTTCAGCGCCGGCTGCCTCATTCAGAACACCTTCCGGTGTGGCTCAAAAGAAGGCTCCTCATCGCGGGGCCTGCGCGAGATCAGGCCAATACAACCCCTCCGGGGGCATGACGCTCCGTGACGTGGCTCAAAGCTAGCCAGCTAACTCTACGGGTCTCTCACGGACTAGCACAACTGTGAGGGAGACGAGATCTATTGTCAATCCGCTGGCACCAGCCTGATATTCAATTCCTGGTGCGAAACACCACAGTGCCAGGTGTCCCGTTCGCTGTACGGAGGCCGTTACAGCGAGTGGGGGATCTCCGACAGTGTATGTACGGCCCCGGGAGGGACTGCTGGTCTGGGCACCGTGCCGGAGTGGTGGCATGTTACAGCGGCAAAGCGACGCTCGTCACCGAGCCCGGACGATGGCATGTGTGTGTTGTAAGCATGATTGGCTTTTGGGCCCTAGAAAAAGACGGGCAGGTCGTTACAGGTAAAGACGAATGCGTTCCCGCCAGAAGTGGCAATGGCGCCGGCGCGTTCTTCCGGAGGGGCCCGCCCCGGCGCTTTCGATAGAAGCATTGAATAATTCAATTTCCCGCGAAGAGTGATGGGCCCCCGTGCAAGAGAGCGTCCTGGCACCCCCTAGGCGACGTCAGAGGCTCTGCAAGACCTCCCTTTGAGTGGACCTCTGATCGACGAAGTATCCACTATGCAATGCAAAGCCTTGTACGGAAGCTGGAGTGAAGGAGCGCCGCACGCCTCTGCGTGTTTTGGGGACCCTAATAGTACACACTGCACACGCGCGCAGATCGGGAGGCATCTGTCATCTTGTGGGGGGGCCGGGGTGTCTTCGCCGGAGTGCTGGAGGGAAAGACTCGGACCATCAGTCTCTTCACGTACATACATACAGGGCACCCACTGTCCTATGGAGAGGGGCACGGAGAAACAGATGTACTCGTAACTCTCCAGGTGGCTAGTATGATGTACATACACCGTGTATATAGTGTTGTCTGCCTATGGGGCTTATAAACATTCCCGCGGTTTCGTGTTTTTCTTTTCTGAGTCTGTGATGTACCAACGGAGAACTGATTGAGTTGGAATCTGAGTACGCTGTGAGATAGCTACTACCCGCTGTTTCTGTATCTTGCTTCATCTCGCTCACACTTCCTTTCTTTCAAGATTGCGACATGAATCAGATAGGACGCGACTGAATCGCCTTCAAGTCTCTCGTCACGACAGCCGCTTTCCGGACTTAGTGTGGCCCGCCCAGGAAAGAGTACCCGGATACCACGCATCACTCAAGCCAAGCGGTAACAAGTGGCACATCGATTTCCCGGCTTTTCTACAGAGAGCCCATGTGGTTGTGAATGTATACGTATACTCCGTGTATGGGGCCAGTTATACAGAGTTTACGGGGTGTCAATACATTTGTCCTGATGCAGTAGTCCATATGGCTGGCGAAATAGCACTGCGGTACCGCTGACAACCTTCGTAGTCTTCTGCTTAGAACTTTTAGTCGGAATGCGTTGAGGACAGTGCTGGGCGCTGCCTTACCACAACCGAGCTGGGAGTACGCAACCTGCTCAGTAGAAGGTATACCGGGGGAGCTCGCTGCACGCTCGCCTTCCGATGTGTAGGTAGAGCTCAGAGGCTGTAAATAAGGAAGAGCGACAAGCTTAATTGAGAGACGCGGAGAATGTCTCTGATGGGCGAAATAGGCATTGCTGAGGGGACTGAGAGAGAAAACGACCAAAAGCATTATTCTGTCCGATGAGAAGCTGGGACATTAGCGTGGAGCCAGGGTCTCCTGATTTGTGTTTTTCTCCGAAGACGTGCTGCTCATGCGTGCTCCGGCGGCAGTCTGCGAGTAGGCTATAAGGATTATTTCTTTCAGAAACTTGTTTCTATTCCTAGTCTGGTTCAAAGACACTAGCGAAAAAATAGTTAGTCGGTCTTTTGAACGGGGACAGCTGCGGGTGTCTCTCCGCTC
>NW_027153353.1:0-1579 GCF_002600585.1 Cystoisospora suis
AGGCTGTAGTGGGCGGGAGATTCTGGGGAGATACGAGCGCAAACATTTCAGAGGTGGCATCGAACCCAACCGCTAGCGTACTGCGACCTGAACGTAACATCTTAGACCACCCGACCATCCTGACGTAAGCGTGCTGTTCCTGCAGGTCGAGAGGACGGCAATGCCTGTGTTCCTGCGTGTTAACGGAAACTACGAGACATAGCGCGAGTGCAGGTTCCAATAACAGAAACAGGTGCTCTCATGGTGTAAAATCTAAACTAGCCCTAGCGCCGGTGTCGTCGGATCTTGACGGGTCGCCAATTTCTGTGCGAGCACTCGACATTGATTTCCCTGGAAGCGGGAGCAGCCTTGAGAGGGTGTCGCCTCTCTGGTGGCAGCCACCTCCTTTGCTCGGCTCCCGTCTCCGTGTGGTCACTTTCTTCGCTTCAGGCATGTGCCCAGTAGAGGTGCTGAAGTGACCGGTGGGGGCCTACGCGCAATTGTTGTGCGAGTCAGGCCCGCGTCCGTTGTTTCCAGTTTGGAACAGCAAAGAAGAGAGAGCCCACGTCTACTAACCGCAGTCGGCCGAAGACGCACTCATACGGTCAGCGGGTGCGGTGATGCACACGGGCTCCAAGTAATGCAATCTCTGCACCAGAGCCTGGTCACCAGGGCACAAGGAGTTCCGCCTCGCCAGTGCCTTTGTCCGTACATTGCATTATCCTTGCTGAATTTGTTACCCTATCAGTTCGAGTATAGGCAAGCACGTGCTGAAAAAGGCGAAGGACTGAGACCCCTGCTAAGGACGTGAGGATGAGTGCGTGTGTGGCCTTTGAACCTGACAATCCGAGCTCGAGTCCAAACCCCGAAGTGGGATTGTGGTGTTTTCCATAGGCGGACTAGGCACTGCAACGGCCACGTCCGAACCCCATTCGCTCCGTCCGGAGTGCACTACGAGTATTATATGCCGTAGCAATGCCGAGCTCGGATAATTCAGCGTGACGCTGCGGAGGCACGCAAAAACGGCAGTGGTTCCGAGTGACCAAATCTGTTGCCACCTAAGGCCTGCAGCTACCCTGAGACCATCGGGCGGCACGACTCCGGAGCATCTTCTTGGCCAACTGGTAAACCCAGAAAAGAAGAGGCGCTGATGTTAAATATGCAGCGGAATAGAGTGCGTGATGCGCGCAGCGGCGGACCCGCTTTGCAAGAGGCAGTGGATGCACCACCCTCCGGTAAAGAGGAACTCTGACCACTTTAAGATCGACAATGTAGTTTCTCTCGACGGCTGCGCGATTCCTCAGTCGTATGTCACGGAAACAAGGCAAGATAGGACACGCGGCCGTGGCGCATTCGACCGGCGCCCCATGGGTTGGGCACTTGGAAAGAACCTGACGTACACACAAGACTTCGCCACACGCTCGGCCTATCACGCGGTAACTCCTCGGGTTTTGACTGCGCATACAGAGTACCATAGTCTCCGTGCAGACCGAAGAGCCGCTCTCTCGCAGGGGTGGAACACGATGCCTAAGCGCGGTGCTCGTGCCTATCGGAGTGGAGCCGATAAGCCAGAGACGAGCTCTCATACCTTCTCGGCCTT
>NW_027153353.1:1735-31937 GCF_002600585.1 Cystoisospora suis
CCTTTCGGGGTCAGCGAGAAGCGGCGCTCGCATCTGTCACAGGACTCCGGTTGCGCACTGCGCCACAACGTTAGTCTGCGGAAAGGATCGGCTCGGAGCGTTCCCACGACTTTCCTGTCAACAGCCCGTACAGAACCTGTTTGCAGTGGTGAGGGGAACTTTGCTCGGGTAACAAGATAGCTCCGTGTCAGAACAGCCCCTGACCTGTTTGCAGTGATAAGGGGAAACCTTGAGCGGTCAACACCGCGTTCCACGAGACTTCTCATAAATATCGACGTATGAGTGTCTACACGTCCAATACAAACTGAAGGACGGCCGACTTTACTGCACCTAAGCCACCGTCCAGGGCATTTTGGCATCTCTTCAAAAACACGACTCGCAGCATGTGCGGCGCACTTGGCACAAAGGGAATCGTCGGAAGTGCCTTCTGAACCCCCCGGCTCCCAATTGACGACCTGAGACACTTCAGTTCCGACCGGAGGCAGGGGAGGAGGGGGGGCTTGCAACGACCTATTCTCTAGTTCCGCAGCCTGTAAGATATATGATCTCGGGGTTCATCTTGCACCACATTCTGGCATTCCCACTGAGGTCCCTGTTTCGGTTCAACTGCCGCACACGGCTATAGCAAACGAGTGAGCTAGGAAACGGAGACGTTTCAGCTGGCAACTCTTCAGTAGCCGGTTTACAGCTTCCCAACACCCGGAAAGGTGGTCCGCCCGGGTAGTCTGCTGAAAATCTCAAGTGCGTTACTTTGTGACGCTCCACCGGAAGAGTTTTTGCCACTGTACCCCATCTTTATCACGGCACAGACCGGGTTGCGGTGCCCTCAACCTATCAAGAGCAGCTGATCGTCGCTGCCAGGGCAAGGCTACACACAACAGATGTCGAGTTCAGTCCTCTGCAAACTTTCTGTTCCTCGCTTCCAGGCGCTGTTTCAAACTGAGGACTGCTAACCCCATATCCGCCACGTACGCAGTACCTATATCTGTAACCCTGACGGCAACTGTTTTTCCCCGCTTGGAAGTTCACTGTATAGTGGGCAGGATAATGTACTATACCTCCTGGGCGGTATCGGTGCCCACTGTTGCTGTGCAATAGATGGCGGTATTAGCGTCTGCGTGTCGGATATGCCTCGCGCTATCCGTACAGCTACCCTGCCGTTTGGCACCTACAACCGGCTGACGACCACGGAAAAGAGCATTGCCACGTCCCAAACAGGGCAGCCGCTAGTCTGTCTTTCGTTAAAACAAGCTGCTGTGACCCTTCCGCGTTTCTTGACACCTGCCGGAGTTAGGCACCCGCGGCTATTTCGTTACTTTGTAGGCCTTGATTTGCTGAAGCAGCTTTCTGGCGTGCTCGTCTGTAGTGAAGTGCTTCCGGATGGGTTCGAGCCGGCGATTGAGGGCCCTAGCGAGACTATCCTTGAGATCCCCCGGATGCAGCGCGCCTCTCGCGTAGGCTTCTCTGAACTCGTTCACCGAGCTGTAAGTTGTATTTCCTCCGTTGGCTTCCGAGCGCGCGACCTCGAAGTTGCTGAATGCTGGGAAGACGAGCTTCTCGACGTAGCTTACACAAGGATTGCCCTCCAATGCCCCCGGAGGGCAAAATGCCTTTTTTATTTTCCTGTTGACCTCCTGAGAAACACAAAAGATCGAACGTTGTCACGCGAGCACCCCTGACGACGCTTTCTACACCTACAACTATACAAGTGTGGAGTGTCTTTACTTCGGCCTGGGCGTCACTTCTGACCGTTGATGTGAGCTCGTGGACACATCGAAGCTCGCATGATACAGAGTACGGCTTTATACCTGCTGGTCGTCGTCACCGCTCGTGTGGCGCAGGCCTCCATCCAATCAAGCCACTGAAACAACCTTGTCATACGGCTGCGACCCTGTTGGACCCCACCGAGATCGTAGTCCACATCTTTATGTCAAAATGCCTGAAAAAGTGTACATTGCTTACGGCCTCAGTATCTTCCATGAAAATGGCAGAGTCTGGATCTGACTTGCTCATTTTTTCTTGGCCTTCCAGCAGTCCCGGCAACATTTGATGAGAGAGGATTATAGGTTTTAGTTTCCGCTTGATCTCGTCGCAGTACTCTCTGGCCAGCATATTTACCTTGCGCTGGTCCATCCCTAGCTGACAGATGTCTGCACCCAGGTAGAAAATGTCTGCACACTTCATATACAGCCAAAACACATTCCGCAAAGTCCTGAAAAGGATCAAGCCGTCAGTTTCAGCTGGCTGCTTATCAGTGCTCAACAGCGTCGCTGCGTCACAAACAGTCACGCACAGCTTTTACAGACACACCACGTGCATGCACGAACAGGTATACAGCTAGTCACTACAGCTGACATCTGAACATGCAGTCACCGAAAGAAACCAAACTTATCCGCTCGTAGCCTGAAGTGTAAACAGCTCTAAGACGGGTAGATAAGGTAATATGCAAGCGCACGTCCGCATACCAAAACACAAGTACACATCCGTTTCACCTGCATGCACGGGTACATGATCTGAGCAGCAGGTTGCTCGTCCCCTTCTTGGCGGCCCATAATTTGTGAGCATCGCTTGATCCTGAACCAAAGAGAAAACCAAAAAGGAAAGTAAACGAGCACGCTTTTATCTAGGAATCGCTGCTCAAACAATCACCACACTCGTGTGTGGGACGGTTGACAGAAGCTTCGGCGAAACTGTAAAAGAGTAGTCACCCCAGTGAGCACAGAACTGGCCGCATGAACGTGCAATTATAGCTGGGCTACACACTGATCAAAAGCAACTAGAGACGGCTACATTGTGTGCATACCGACAAACTTTGAATTCGTCGATACGAAACGCCGAGCTAACCAACAGCGGAAGCCTGCGCTTGCGGAGTATATGCAGGAGCAGATAAAGGTGGGGACACTCTGCCCGGACGATACATTCTACTACGCCTCGAGAGTTGCAGTCACTCGTGAAGTAGGGTGACTTTCAGTAAGGCTGGGGTCGCTACTTCTTAACGGCGCTAACACGACGCGCACACAAAGGCGCCCGTCTCTCGCTCTCACTGTCGTTGCACGCGCACTGCGCTGCTGTCAATTGCCAAACGAATCCTCTGCGGACCCCTGCTGTCGGACAGGTTCTACGCAGGCGCGGGAGGCCCTCACGTGACTAGTAAGCCAACCGACAAGCAAGCATGCCCCTAGACATCTCGCTTCGGCTGCATGCCACACGAGATGGTCTTTTGCTCGACCCGAGGTGCGGCTACGATACCTACCGCCACAGAAATACTGCATAGTCACAAGACGTGGTTGACGTGACAGATACATCCCCATTTCCACGTTGCCTGTGGCAACCGACCGCGGCACCCCATGTGCGACTCATCGCGTTTTGCCCCTGAGAGATGGTACGCTGTCCAGCTGCCGCGGAACCGTGGTACGCGGACTCAACGGTAAGAGTGACAGCGTAACAGCTGCAGTGTCATCAGCAACTGGGGAAACACGTGAGAAGACCTTTCTTTTGCGTTCAAGGTGCTCTTTCCGATGTAGTTTACACTCAAGCACTCACTCATTCTCTTACTTATCCCCAAGCGTACCGAGTAATCGTGAAAGATCTGGCAATCTCCATGACCTGTGTCCAGTACTGATCCGAGCGTTTGTCGATTTCTTCGCTTGCCCACAGAAATCGAACGTTGCGCATATCCATTCCCGCTGCCTTCCATACCTCGATGAAATACTCCCCTACCTTTCGAATCTAGGGACAAACAAACACAATTCGCGTACATCGAGCCGCTTCGAGCACTACAGAAAGCCAAGACGCTCCCCTTGACGAGAGGAAATATCGCACAGATAGCGAGGCTTACACAGAAGCAACAGCGCAGATAAACACTTATCGCTGACTTAGACCTGCCATCAAGTAGCAAATTCCTGACCTTAGTTACACGCCCTAGCTGTTGTTGGTTCTCCCTCGCCACCAGAAACATCAGAAGAGAGAGTCATCGAGGGAGCAGGTGAAAGCTAAAGAGCGCTTTGATGCGGCAGGCTTCAGAGCCACTAAACTGGCTGTTAGATGTCTGCCACTACATGGACCAATCCAGCGATAGGCTAGACACCTGAGGCCCTTCCAGCCGTGTACGCCTCAGTCGCACGGAGCCGAAGAGTGTCGCCGAGAGCCTCCAAAGTATTTCAAAACATTGTCATACCTTTTTTAGGTCTCCACCCATCTTATTATTGAGCATCGCGAACCAATCAGCCACCCAGAAGACAAAAATACACCCTGCCTTAGTTAGCTTGTTCACGTTAGTCACCTTCAGCAGGCCCTGTGCGACGTGCATCCGACCACTTGGCTCGAAGCCGTCGTAACACAACGGAAACTCTTTCCTCTCCAAAAGTGTCCGCAGTTCCTGAGACACGTGCGAACGTAAAACGATTTACATAGACGCTTGCTCAAATCCGTAGAAAGTATAGATAACGAAGAGGTGACAAAGGCAGGGCCCAGGGACCGGCCGCTACCAGCGCCATGATTGCGGAGATAGTTAACAAGGAGACCAATACTTGAGAACTGTCCCTGAAGACCGTCTTCTTCGCTACGAGCCGTGATTTGTCAGCTGTGCAGGGTGGCGTGACGAGTGTCGAACCACATCAGTTACACCGGGGGTGCTGAGAAAAACATTGCTTTTGCGAAAACCAGTCAGTTAGCGCACGCCATTTAGACTTTGCGGTGCCAAACATGGTTACTTCGTAGGGGACGCAATACACTGTACCCTGTACGTAAGGATTGCGTTCCTTTCTCTATACATCTGGGCACAGCGGCAAAGAAAAGTGGAAAGAATCGACCAGCTCCTTTCAGTAGTTTTTCTCTGCAAACGCACATTATGTATTCGCTGGATAGAACAAGGGCAGCACACCACGGTGTTGCTGTCTTGTGACTGGCCTGTGAACAGAACAGGTCTCCAACCAGTGCAGCGAGAGACCGGATAAACAGACCCTGGTTCCTCTCACGCCGCGTGAGACGCAAGTAAAACTGAAATGTGTTAAGACAGGAAAGGGAAGCGCGAAGTACGCCAACAAAAAACACTCCATACAGCGGTCCCCATATCGAAGGAGGTAGGTATGTGCCGCAAAGGTCACAGCGACTCATTCAGTAAGGACGCTAGGGCTGAGCATAATGACGGCGACAATAAGAATGATAATAACGGGTTATTATAGTATAACCTTCAGCTCACAAAGACTTCCCCCTTTCCGCTGACGTTGACAGGCCAACAGTCTCCCCTTCCTCACCTCCGGTTGTACACACTCCTGGGCGATCGACAAGCAAAGCTGATACTTCTCTTCCAGAGTTAGGGAGGAGGGCACTGGCTCAGGCCACTGAGAACCCCGAACAATCGCCTCGTACAGAGAAGCAGAACCGGAGCTCCCACTACCTCCAGGGGCCCCCTTCTTCGCTGACGCCTTCTCCCCGTCCGTGGCCCTGGCTCCACAGTCCGCTGTTCGAGACTGCTCAATCCGAGGACGACAACGCCAACGACGCACGAACAACAAGGGAAAGGGCAACATGAGAAGGAAAGCTTTTGACGTAAGGACAGCAGAAGATGCGGAAGAAGATGAGGGATACGTGCTGTAGTTATGTCTTTTTGCAAGAGACCGAGTTGCTGTTAATCAGTCTACCAGTGCCTCTAAGAGGATCAAAACAGATATAGCCGCAGCACTGTACGACCATAATTCATGTTCATACCATGCTAGTGTATCGTCATCGGCGACTACCTTGTCCAAACGGGAGCGACGAGAAGATGTTGTCCTTCCCCTCTTTGTCTCTCAAAGGGACAACTATCAAGAGCGGAGAAGACGAGAGGAATGAGGGGTCTGCCGCGTATCGAATCCGGAGAGATACTAGAATCCAAGTGTTTTGAGAAGAACGGTGTCTAAGCCTCAGCCCTCTTCTCGATAACGAACACCCGACACCCGACGAGGTATTTCCATCGGGGTGTTGAGTGGGTGTCTTCTCTTTAGAGGCGGTACATGCACGGCGTATCCGCCGGGAATCCCCCTTCCTTCTACAGACGAAACTGCTGTCTGACCTTAAACCCGTTCTCCACGTATACATACATACCAACAGATCTCATCTGATTCTGTTCTCCCTTACCGACCGTACAGAAATTCGACTCAACTTAGAGACGTGCCCTCTGTGGTGGGAATTTCTCCTTCCTAACCAAGAATAGGCCACCCGTCTCTGGATCTCCTAGCATACGGAACACTCCTTGGTGCGACCCGGTGCTCTGGACCTAAACACTACTGGCAGCATCTACTGAGATGAATGTACGTCCACAGATACGTACGCGTTGTCCCGTACGCTCGGAAAGGAAACACCTATCTTCAAAGATACATACCGATGACTTGGCATCGGAAGTGGCGACGAGCAGTCCAGATGTACCGTACAAATTCTGTAAAAGTCGTAAACGGGAAAATCGACAATGAATCCTGCGGAGATAGCCAGCGGGGAACCACCACGTCTTTCTGATTAGCTGCTCCGCGCGTCCCTTCAGGTCCTTAGAGTCGTTTGTACAGAGACATATAGCCAGATCCATGCGTAGCACAACCACCATAGTACAGATAGCACGGTTACCTTCAGAAGGATGTATGTATGTGTGTGTGTGCGATTACCTTCATTTCTGCAGACTCTCCACAGGGTGAAGCAGAACTCTGAGTGCTACCACTGGAGCCCGCGCTTCCACAGGGAGCCGGAAAGCTCGACTGAACCAGAGCCTCGTCCCACAGAGGGAGGCCTCCAGTGAAAGGAGACGCCATTGTGGATTCGTGAGCTGAAGTGGTCCGTCCGTATGTCGGAGTGGCTCTCGGGCCGCTGTGATTTGCCAGAAGGAATGTACGACAAAGGATAGGGCGATGACGACGATACTCTCCCCTTCTGGTGAGGAGTTTCACCCCGTCCTTGCAAGAGTTCGAAGTACGAATTTTGGTGGGATTCAGAAAGGGACACCATGCACGTGTTAACATATGGCCACACGTCTCAGGACGTACCCGGGGATATGTATGTTCGTTATACACTACTAAAAGATGATGCAGACATTCAAGCTCGACACCGAGGCAACCGCTCGGAGAGTCGGAGACAGTCTTGAAGCACGCGCAAATCCCAGAATTTTATAGAGGCCTCAAAACAGAGCAAGCGGGGCGGAGAAAAGGAGAGAAAAAAATGGATTATCTTCTCGGTGTAGAGGGGGCGTGGTGGAAGTCCTAAAAGCACTGACGACTGGGAACAAATTTGAAGTCCTTTAGTGTGAAGAACAAAAGGAGTCAGGGCGGAGGTGCTGGGCAGTCTACGTCGCCAACAGCTACCAAGTGGAGGACGAAAACGACAACTAACACACAGATGCTGAACGAGCATGCAGATGAATCTGTCTCCACAGCGTAGTGCCATGAAAGAGGCCAGGCATACATGCATAGAGCCACAATGTGTCAAAGCACGGATGGAGCTTCCAAGCAAGAAAATCTGTTTGAGACTGTGTCTGATAAAGGAAGTACGAGAACAAAGCACCTCTCGGGCTGTGTGGTATTTTTCTTGACACTGTGCCCCTCGAGTCGGTCGGTCCCTTTTCCCCTGCCCTCAACAAACACGAACCGAAGAACCAGTGTGTCTCGCCGCTGGGCTCGATGCTCCCGAGCTCAAAACCCAAACCGGACGTCGAGGGTTTGCCTTTAAGGCTCTGTTATCCTCCGTAGACTTACATCGCTGAGATACCCGGAGCCGCGGAGAAAAGGTTATGAGAGGTGCTGACAGTTTTACTCATTGGATGGCCAAGCACCGGAATTTCCTCGCCTCTGGAGTCTGCCTGCCCTAGGGGGAGAAGCTGCTTCTGTCTGTGTTTCTCTGGTGAATGCATGCTGTGCGTATTTCACCTGGGACGGGTTCGGTGCACTCAGCTCTGAGCAGGCGGGACTTTGTCTTCAACTTGCGAATATTCGTGGGTTTCCATCACATTGAACCTCTTCGCCGCCCGCGCTCCCACAGCAGTAGGTTCCACGTTCGGCCGTGCTATCTTCAGAAGTTTCATGGTTCGTTTATTCTAGCAGCGCTATTGCGTCAATTTTCTATTCTTTTCCTCAAATCTTAGTCCGCTCAACAACCTCGCAGAACCAGACGGGGCTATGCGAGAAGGCCGACCAGTTCTGGGAGGAGAAAGTATACAGCGGTGTCTTGCGACGCAGTCTGACGCCAGCCTCTTCCGGTTGGGAAGTAGGCCAGAAAAAATACGTTTCTCTTCTCCGGGTGTCACCGAAACCCCAGCCTGAAACCGGGTCTGTCAGTGAGGCAAATGCGGAGTGCCGCCTCGGGGAGTGGTCTCCGGTGACTGTCTACATTTTTTCCTCACAACAGACAACAGAAGCGCGCTCGAGAGAAAACTCGTTGTAGCCGAACTGTCCGGGTTGAAGCCGCCGTCTTGAAATATTCCCGCTACTCTGTCTCGGAGTGTCCAGCTGCTCGCACACGTGTGGTGTGGCGGGTTCGTGCACACACGCTGGCGTCCCCAACTGAGCGTCGCCACGTAGGCGGCCGCGCAGTCACGTGTAGACGGCGATATCTCGTCTCTCCGCTGTTGAATTGCTGGTCTGACTGCTGTAAGCCCCGGGAAGATTTCTTCAGTCCAAGGGAGAACGCGCACCCAGAAGGCCTTCTCGTTGCGATATCATACGGCCTTATGAGCAGCCTCATGTTTCTTTAAGCGGACAAAATGACGATTTTCTCAGCGCTCTCATTGACTGTAGTCCCTCTAGTCAGGCATGTACGGACAAGGGGGGAGGGGCTCACACGTTCCGTATCTCAGCGATCCTTTTCAACAGACCCTTCTTCCAGCTGCATTGAACGCGTCCGCGTTCCTCCTGTAGGACAAATGGCTTCTTCAGTCTCGCCTCAAGCAGAAAGTGGTCTGACGTCGACTCCCAACCCGATTCCAGAATCCCCGGCCCAGGTCGAGCATTCTTCTTCACATACAAATACCCACATACAGTCTCCTCGTAGCAGCTCATCAAAGCCTCCCCTCCCGTGTCCTTCATTGAGGGTACCCTACAGAGATTTTCTCCGAGCTTGTGCGAAGACATTCGGAGAAGATTTTCAAGCGAGGTATTATGTTACAAAGCAAATGACTCATTTGCTAAGAGAGAATCCTTTCAATTTCCCCCCGTCTCGCTTGGCTAAGGAGCTCAAAGATGCTGCTGATTTTGTCAGGTGAGATCCTAGTCCTACTGCGACCTCCGTGGAGGACATGACTCCTCGAGTACATCTGACTTCATCGTATACGCTTGGCGGCTGCCAGCTGGTCCACAGATCCGTTGGCAGATCGACGATTAAAATCGGTCTTTATCCATAGTTCTCTTCGGCGGTTTCATTCATAACTCATGCCGGTGTCTAGATGCGGTCTCCTGTCTGTCACTTTTCGTTTCTACACCTTCCTGTCTCAGAGATCTGAGTGTGGGCCAAACCGAATGCCTCCACACAAGCTCGTATTCCCTCTCGTTGTGATCGTTAGTGCTTGCACGCTGGCCCTTGTGCATAGGATTAATCATTAGGCTCCGAAGAAGCGCAGATGCCATACGAAGGTGCAGGGGAGGCCTTCTAATAGCCATACTAGGCCAATAACTTCAGCTACCTCTCCCCCCCCCCTGCCCCGTTGAGTTACAGATACAGATTCAAATGCTTGCCCCAAGTTCCTGCTAGTCACCCGTGCATGTAATTTTAGTATCGCATAAGGACGTCTCTGGTTCCATGCCGGAGGACTTGATACAGATTGTGACCTGTTCAAGAAAGACGCCTGATTCACGATTGGAGATTCTCGACCAGCCCGGTGACTCCTTCCCTCTCCCGTGTCTTAGAACATCACATGCTGACTCATTATCGTTAGGAGGACGGGATAGATCTCTATCTCCATGTGTACTAGAAATCGAGCGTGAATCCTTTGCTTCTTCTGTGCATACATTACATACTTCGAATCTGTCTTTCCTCTTTACGGACAAAATCCAGGTTCAAGATCATCCAGGCTCAACTGAATCCAGCAACCGGAGCTTACAGGGCAACTCCGACAGATGACCATATTCGCAAGGGAGATGTCATCGAGCTCAATTGTTACGACCCAGAGAGAATGAAGACATTACCTTGGCTATCAAAAAAGCCTGGTGAATCTCCTCCACCTGAGACTCTAGCAGAGACCCCTTCCAAGCCGTCAGCAAGCGAAGCGAAATTCTGAAAGAAAGCCGTTCTGTGGCTGGTTCTTCTTGTTCATATGTGAAGACGAATGTCTACAAGGGGAGATGTGATAAATGACTACGGCTTGGCCCTGCAGGGACGCGCGAGCCTGCGACTACAAACCTGCATTTCCCTCTGAACACACCTGTCCAAGTATTCATGTATATACACACGTGCGTGTATGCTGTGTTCGGTTCATGATGAATGTATGGTGATACATCTGTGACTATTTGGCGCACGGCCTCGCTCACAGGCGGGCGCGATGTAGTGTGGCCGACAAGCGAGGTGAGGCAGATTTGTTTCTCGACTTTTTTTTTCATGTCCCCCGATCTGATGAGAACGAGAACAATCATCCCCGTCAAGAGCGTGCAAGATACAGCGCGCCCGTACCGCGTGCTGGGATCTTGCTGGAGTCTTTTTCCATGTCAAAACCAAATACACTCCGATTTTGAGGGCCGTTCCACGGCGGAAGGGATGTGGTCTTCGCCAGTATCACCGCAGCATTTTTGTTTGTTGCCGACTACGACCACAGACACTCAAGGCAGCTACAATATGTCCCATGCGACATTCCTCTAAGTATCAGTGTAGCCCGAAGCACAGAATAACCCGACCTTATAAGGTGTGATAGTATCCGCACTTCCAGCGCCAAATTTCGCGAAGGCTGAGGGGTGAGGGGAGAACGCTCACAAGAGCGCCACCTCTGTGGTTTCCCTTGTTGCGGCTGATCTGACCAAGTACCCGTTTTGCATTCGTTCCGAGTTGCAATTTACTCGCTCGTTTGTAAACGGAATTTGTAGAAATTTACTACTCCGGCCACGTCGCAGCTATGAACCTACGGTACGTGGTCATGCTTGACGAATAACCAATGCCGAAAAGGATAGACGCGTCTCCGGTAGTCTTTGTGTCTCCTGGGGTCTATGAGCGTGAAGGCTGTTTCCCCTCTTCAGGACAGAGTGGAGTCGGATACCGCTCCACCTTTTGCGACGATGACAGTACAGTCGCAGAGGGGCAGGCACACAAGAAGGAAACGTATCGCTTCACCACGCAAGGCACCATTGTACCCAGTCTAGTGGAAATCGCCGTCTGCTGGTCAGTCTGACTACATAGGCACATTCTGCCACGGTTGCCTGGGGGGGAGCGAACGAGCGCGTTTCGCTTAACACCCTGATCAGCATGCAGACGTCTAACTTGTCAAGAAGACACCCGTACGGAGAGCAACTGAGGTATGGCCGGAAGATTCTATCTTCCCTGAGCTACCCTGTTGGACCACTCCAGTGGCTCCTAATGTCATCGAGCAGCCTCCCTCGCACTTCAGGTGACAGTAGGCCTTGGTCCTGTGAATGAGGCAAGACAGGTGAGATCATCGCAGCCAAAAACACTTCGATTCCATGCCCCAGCCACATGCGTTCGGCTTGTACAGTAGCAATGCTTATAGATCGCTGAAGGTTTGGAGCGATAACTACGTCTTTATGACTGCATCTAAATGTGTACGGAGGCTACGCACATGGCGGAACACAACAGTAGCATACGGCCAAGGGTTCGGGGGGCCCGTGTGAAGAAACGTGTGTCTATCGTCTGAGTAGAACACGTCGAAAGAGGCTAATCCATTCCAGCTCACTTGAATCGGTACATGGAGATGTTTTCTGTTCTCTCGAGGAGAAAGAGCGGCTGCGGAGAATACCACACAACATTCAAAGTGACACCAAACATTGCCCTCCTCAGCAGGCGAACGAAGAGCGGCAATATGAAAGGTCTCCTAACAAAGCGGAGGGGTGAGAACAGACGAGAAGATCCATGTTCACTGTCTTTGTTAACTGTGAATCCTTCTTGATGGTTACAGTATCCACCAGCGAAAAGTTCCTCAGTACTACAATGCTGTCTTCAGTCGAGAGGCCAGCCACCTGAGCAGTTCGTTCTGAAACACATTTCCTTCCTTTCTCAGTGAAAAGCTGTTTTTGCCGAATATCTTCGTGTTCCCCTTCCCCCCGCATCAGCGGTTGACAGTAGATTCTCAGTACGGCATCCGGTCGTGTTCGCTGTGCCTTATGAATACTCACGTACTCAACCCCGTAGAACTACTCACAGGTGGGTACCTTGTTCAACCCAAACCACTTGTTAACTACTCTGTATCCTGTTAGTGGAGGGCCGGAAGTTGATGCAAATTGTTCCGCTAAGAAAGCTAAATACGGAATCGGAACGAGTCTCCTTGGCAGTAGTGACCCTTTAGAAGCCTTGCCTCAGGAACACCCTGATGCGCATAGCACTTAAATCCTTGAAGCAGGTCAGTATACCGGTTCTAATCGTGCGACACTATGAACGAAAGTATGCCAGCATTCCACTGTATGAGTATACCGAGGTCTTCTGCCCCCCATGTGTGATTTAAGAAACTGCGTTCTTACCAATCACTCTGTCGCAGAGCTCGTCCAAGCTGGCTCGCCGAATGACTGTACCCAACAATATCTGATCGCCGTGTAGCTGTCGCATGCCCCCACCTCCCTGCGCCTCGTCACGTCCTCCGGCTCCCCCGATGGCAACGGAATCATCTTGTCTCCCTTCGGTAGTCACCGGGCTTTCCCCCCTGTCATCTCTACTTGCTGCTGATGAGCTAGCAACCAGCTCGGTTGCCGATCCCTGATTTTCTCGTCCTTCTTTCATCTCCTCAACACACTCGCTCTCTAGTATTCCTGCACGCGCCTGTTGTCGCAGCCTGGCTTGAGCTGTGAGCAGATAATGGAGACCAATCGATACACGATCTACGTATGTCGCTGCTGCACCGCTGTCCGTGTGGGACAGCATCACTTCGATGTCCCTGACCACTATGGCGAGCGCCTTGGAGATGAGATCTGTGGAACCTGGAAGACGGAGCTGCCCGTAAATTTCTCGAGAATCCTCTCTCTTCATCTCAGAGAACGTACGCGCGCGGAGTACGGGCCCGTTAACATCTGAAACATAGAGTTCTTCACCATTCCCGTCAAGCTTCTGACTGTCCCGTGTGATCCGAATTTCTCCCTTCCGCCCTGCATCCGCCAGAGACGCACGGGGGCCACCGTCCGCGTCTCTCTTGATCACAGACATTGCACAGGGAGCAAGGGCTCCTACTAGACAGTGGGCAAAGTGTGCCATCGCTTCAAAAAGAAGAAGTGAAGCATTGTCGCCGTGTTCCTCTTCCGCGAAAATGTCGTCATCAGACAGAAGGCGCCATCTGGCTTCGAGGTTTTCAGCTGAGCATACGAAATCGAAGACGAAAGGAGTTACCCAGCGAGAATGAAGAAGCCGTCAGGAAAAAACTCATTCACAGACACGTGCAGGACAACCTTTCAAACACTAGAAGCTGCAGCTTCGGAGTGCAGAGCGGGAGAAATATTTGTCATACAAACCACCAAACAGTCCATACTTGAAGCCTGTTCTTAATACTTGTCGTCTCCTTCAGCGCGAGAAAAGATTCCAGAGAGAAAAGAGTGCGACTATAGTCTAGATGATGGTCGACTCCAACTACAGAAAAGGATGAGTTTCCTATCCTAGAAAAGAAAGCAACACGTCAGTCATGTGGACTTAGCGAGAAAATCTTGTGTTCTGTTTGATCCGACTGCGCCTACGAGTACTCCATTGTTAGAGAGAAAGTAGCGCGGGGTCACACACGGAAATGAAGAAAGGAGGGACAGAGCATCATTCCTTGAGAAAAAACAATCGTCGTTCCTTGCGCTGGCTTTTGCAACTCTTCACTGGTTCGCCCTCAGTAATAAAGACTCTAGTAAATTGTTGGTGTAGTCCGTGAACAAGGACGCATCATACTTTCCTCTACCCACGATCTCCTATGCCAAGTGTAGATACCCCCCGCTACGTCGTGCGCCCCGGCCCGGGTCGACCAATGACGCAAAAGGGATGCCGCCCGTGTCTTCACAGATCTGTCTTCTTCCGAAAACTGAAGACAAGCCACTCTTCCACTGAAAGAAGAGGGATTCCAGGAGAGGAGGGTGAAAGTATTAACGAAGCAAAAATAGAGCTGGGCAGAACTGATGACAATCAAGTATGAAGGGAGAAAAGGAACTGCCAGGAGGCAAGCAAACATATCCCACATTACCCACAAGCTTGTTAGAAGAAAGATCAGTGCAGCAAGAGGAGAAAAAATGAATTCACCTACCGACGCCTCTCACCTATTAAACAGAGTACGTTAGTAGCTTCCTCGAATACCTGTTCTTTCAGCCGGCCAAGGTTCTGCGGAAACGATGCCATACACCAGAAGTGAAGAAGCAAGTTTTTTCACTGGTCAAGCAGCAGCAAATAATGCAAATTAGAATCAACACTTACACAGCCATCTTCCACCCAGCGCCGCATTCAGATTTCCCGTAGCTTCACGAGCTATGTTGCCGGACACATAAGTAAATCTTACTCAGACGTCTTCTGCGCAGCGCGCAGAAGACGTCTGAGTAAGTGCTGATAGAGCGGTCTATTCTGAAATCAGGGAACAGCCGGTCTTGGGCTTTGTAGTGATACGAGCGACCCAGAAAAGCAATACGCCAGCTGATAACAAGCGAAAATCAGCAGGCATAATAAGATTCATGTGCAGCGCTCAGTTACTCATACAGATTGGTAGTCTGTACTTCACACCAAATACAGACGTTGAACTGCCCCGTCTTTGCTTAGCAGCCGGAGTTACTTTTCGTGTCAATACACGTTTTTCTTTTATAACCAGTGTTTTCGCTCGCCGTGCTTGAAATCTTCCTGACTTACTAGCGGTGCGCCATCCAGAGAAGACGTTTCTTTCACGGGCAAGCAGTGCTGATGCTCCTTCAACCCATCGCCTTCCGATCCCGGAGCAGTGCCGTCTCGTTGGCTTGAAAATTCGAGATGATTTTGGAACCCTATCAAAGAGGCCCTGTCTTGCTGGTCGATTCCTGGAACGATGACGAAAAGGAACAAAACGATCAGAAGGTGCCACTCTCTGTATGCGATGCGTCAGGTTGCATCGAACTAACTAAATACTAGACCGCAACACTCTCGGTTCTGGCTTTAGAAACAGTAGAGAGAAAATCGAGTGTTTGTCCAGACTCGCACATACACTCACGCGCGTTCGCATTTTGCGGAGACTGGATTGCTAGATGAACTCAATACATCCACGCACTAGCGATAAGAACGGAATCCACAGGTGTGCCAGAGAGCCTCGCCCTACACATGCTATGAAAACCTGCAAAATCTCTAACACGTACTGGACAATCAAGAGTGGAAGAATGGTGCCCTTGACACATACAAGAGAGACTGGACTCCTCGATGAAACACATCAAGCAACTATAACCTGGAAAGACTCCGATCCACACGAAAACAGGCAGAGCAGTATGGACAAAAGCAGAGAAAACTTTCCATGGTCTCCGTGTACATTCCTCTATACTAGACGCCAGCGGACCCCCTACGATGAACGCCACGACCACACCTGGTAGACAGGCATCTGTCTAGTGTTACGTAGACTGACCCTGAAGTATGTGAAAAGCCATATTAGGGAAACTCTGAGACAGGACTGGATAAAAGTGAGAGACAACGTCAGAAATTGAGGAGAATGGTATCTTTCTTACCGTCAAGCATGTTAGTCAGCGCACGTAACCACGCTGCTTGATGTGCGATACTGAAGCGCTGAAGCACAGACGTGTCCTGAGCAGGAACCAAGGCAATACGGACGCCAGGAGCTTGCAGCATCCCTAAGGGAAGAGGGTCTTCGTTCCTCACCTCACAAGTCACATAGACCAGTTCAGACAAGAACACTTAGAGAGAATGCACACACTCTGGGGAATCATTCCACCACATCCTTGTCTGATTACTTGTGTGTTGAGAAAGAAAGTCGTTGTGCATGTCTGAACAGTCATGGCCGCTGATTAAGTGGGATGAAACACACGGACAGCAAGGCAGGTCTTGACTCTAGGACAGAAATAGTGCTGGTGTACAGACACTGCCCAAGTTCTGGAGAGTAGGACAGATATCTACGGGACGGAAGTGTGACCATATGTGTGGCTGTACGCTGGAGCCTGTAGTCGACTAGTGACTACGTTGACGTACATTTTTTTTGTGCATGACAGGCAGGACGTAGGTTTTCGTGAATCCCGTGCACCTATGTGCATATATATATGGTGTAGCGAAGAGGAATATACGAGCCTCAAAAGCAGATGAAACCGGATATTTCAGCAAGGAATGCACAAGGTGTAGAGCTGTCCATCTATGAAGGCGAATACCAGGTCAGATCGCCTCCCCTGGCCAGTCTTCCGTCCACACCGCTTCATGTATTACAAAATCCTATCAGGACAACCGAGTTATCCTTAGCACCAAACATAGTATGGCGGATTGCAGACTAAGATAGGTAGAGAGACGGAAAAAGTAAACTACAGTTACTCATGCACTTCAGGTAGTTCCGCTGAGAGTGCTACTCCAATGAAAGCCTACCGGTGACCTGTCAGCAAGCTCCGAGGACTTCGAGACGAGAAAGACTCTCATCTGAGTCAAACACTCAAGCGCTTTCTTCGTAAACTCTAGACCTGCCGGCCGCCGAAGCATCCAGCTATCCTTCCTTCTGCACCCCCTCCTGAGTAGCGAGGTACAATCTGTTTTCCTTTCTTTCAAGCTCGAGAGTTCCCTCAAGACTTCAGTTACGCGATTGACCGACGCTAGGATAGTCGCTAGGCCGTGGCGGACAAGGGCCTCAAGAGCCGCATCTGCAAGAGCTTCCCTTGCTGACGCGTCGCGGCGAGAAGACAAGCCATTGTCACCATCACTACTATGATGTATCGTATTCTCACTCGATGCTATTGACCCCGTAACGCCGACTTCCGCACTTCTGAAGACCGTCCCATGCGTTGCACTTTCAGCGGAAGAAGGATCAGGTATTTCATCAATACTACTGTTCCAGTCACCAGACTGGGATGGCTGAACATCACCATTCTCACCTTGTACTTCCATTTCTCCACGCTTGTCGGAAGAAGTCGACATCCTGGATGCTGGCGAAAGACTCGCTTGTGTCCCATGACTGTGTAAACTATCCCGAGCTATTCCTTGTGCAAGTCGTCTTCCAGCACTCTTTCTACCATTGCTGGGCAATGCGACGACGAACCTGTCAGAAAGCTGACGTAGAAGGAAACTTGCAGCAAACAGCTGGACGTCTAGACAATCATACATTTCCTTCGCCCATTCTTCTCGAGGCTTGTCATTTCTATCACTTTCGCTTCCAAGAAGAACTGAAGAGTCATGTCCTCTAGCCTCAGCCATCCCCGCCTCGATATTGGATCGAGAAAGAGGGTTCGAGTCAGTAAGTGAAGGCCCATGGCTGAGGCTTCTTCTGTCATCTTCTCCATTTCTGAAAGTCCAGCTATGTTCCGAGCCAGTATCCTGAAATGCCCCAGCGAAGTGAACGGCGGATGCCTGAGCATGGAGAATGTGAATTATCTGGTCGCACGGCAGAGAGGAAGGGAACTGTGTAATCAGACACGTGGAGAAAATAGACAGAAGACGAGGGAAAGCTGATGCTGTGGATAAAGACGAGCAGAGGGATCCTGGAAGATGTCGCACCATAGAATTCCCGTCTTGGTGTGTACTAGGCTCCCAATGTTGAACTCCGTCCGTTTCATTCAAAAAGCATCCTTTTTTATCGCCATCATCCTTTGAGACCTCCTTCATCCCAATCTTCTCACAAGTGCTAGAATCCTGAGTGATATGGTGAAAATATCCGTAGAGAAGGCGTAACCGGCTCCCCATGCACCTCTGGAGAGACAAGACAAGGCTGGCGGGAATAGAGATATGACGGAACTCCGATGGGACAGGAGACGTATGGGAATCAGATGATGATGACGGCGACGTGCACGAAGACAAACCAGTTGAAGAAGAAACGCGAGACAACGACGAGCGATGCTTTTTCAGATATGAGTAGTTACCCAACTCGAGAGAAGCGTAGTCTTCATATATACCGGCTCCTCCGCGTACAGAGCCGCCGCCGGGGATCTCACCTACAGTTTCCGGTGGGTACGTAGAAGACTGTGGTACGGTAGAAACAGATGGCAGCCGTGGACCAGGGAGAGACAGGTGCCATCGTAGAAGAGACGAGCAGGAGGTCGTCGAAGAGGAAGAATGCATAGCTAGTGATTTGACAAGAGAGAGAACTGAATCAAGGTACTCTCCAGTATAACTTCGATCATGGAACATGCCTTTACTGTGACGCTCCGGATAACCCTCACTTCCTGTCCGCCACCCCGTCAAAGTAGAACCCGAGGAGAGGGACTGAAGAAGAGGAGTAAAGGATGATGAGGGTAAAAGAATAAGTTGTTTTCTCAAGGTTTCGAGAAGGCTAGAGAACTCCCCGGAGTAAGTGAAAGGGTCACATGCTGACGTTTCTTCTCGATAGTGTGAAGTAGATAGCGAACCATAGTATGTGAAGTTCAACGGAGAACGTGACAAGTCTGGAGAATGACAGTGCCGCGGATTACTTGAAAAGACAGATGCTGACGGAAGGGATTCTTCTCTTGTTTCCCCCTCTGCTTTTGTGGTCGCTTTGGTCGCCTGTGTAAATAATTCAACCTCTTTCGCCTTGCATGATTGCTGATCTTTTCCGAGAGAAGACTGAAGAAGCGATGACGGCGGGAGAAGAGGAAGAGACGAAGGAAACAGCAAGGAAGATACAGGCGGAAGTGGAAGAACAGAGAGAGGAATGGAAGATATTGTAGAAGGAGAAAGGAGGTGAAGATGAAGAGGTACTAACAGTCCCCCATGGCCTCGGAAACACAAAGGATATAGTGACACCCGGAGTAGCACGAGGGATTGAAGAACCCCTCCCGTTCCCGCAGTGGCCAACGAAGAACAGAGATCAGAAACTACAGAGCGGAAGAGATCTCTAAGGAACCCGCTCTGTGGATGATTGCGAAGCTGATCGTCTCTGGAAGAGTGAAAACTTGATGCATGCACTAAAAAGAGGACTCGGTCACTATGTGGAAGGTGAAGAATCTGCAGGGACATTGACCCATCACAGAGCTCGCGGAAGTGCAAAAGAAGACACGCGTTTACGATCAGTACGAGCATATACCTATACGTACATAGTTGATACGCATGGATTGGATATGTGTCAGGAATGAAGCAGCACCTATACTGGCAACATCTGAATATACTGTGAGTCATCTTACACATCATTACTGTCCATGCTACGAAAGACGCCCGAAGACAAGGAAATCTAAACACCTGGTTTCAGCCTCCACTTCAATCCGCCGCATCCCGTCATGCGCATAAATTCGCAGAATTTCTGGGAAATCCAAGCACGGTTGATCGATAAATGTAGGTCCCTACATCGATAGACATACACGACCCCCGTGGCCCATACAAACACGTATCGAGGTGACCACATGTGTGTGGCCCTATTCACCTCATTTGTGTGTAGACGGATTCAATATAGACACGTGTACACGGGAACACCATACACGTTTACGATCATGTATGAGCACCCGTAAGCGTCTGCTGCATATTTTCTCGGTGGAGCCCAGGTAGGTGGCTCGAACAGAGTATAGGTAGCACTATTCATTAGAAGTGAAACGCCTTCTGATACATTAATACACACGCCTTTACTCCCCCCAGGTACACTAAGCCTAAAAGCAGAGAGATCCACCAGAAGTTTCGTTTTTATGTCTGGGGTCTGGCTCTGGAAGGAGCTGCATCGTAGATCGGAAGTCAAAAGGAAGAAAAAGCTCCTACTGTTCACTTGTACGACGCAGTCACACTCTAGTTGGTGACATAGTAGTATGACGTACCTCTTGGTGGAACTTCGGGTGATCCTCACTGATTGCTTGCACGAGCTGGCGGGCAAGGGTGCCCAGGAAAATTTTAGTGGGATCTCCCGAGTCGAAGTCACCGGAAAGCTGGTCCTCATCTATCCTGCCACCGAGAATGGAGGAAACTTTCTTTCTCATTCTTCTCCTTGTTGCACTGTCTAAATCTTCTTCTATGTCATCACAGCTGTATTCTCCCCCCTCCACTTCGCACGTTGTCTCCGCTGTGGATGATGTATAAATAGAATACATGCATGCGTCAAGGAGGGTTCGGAGATATGGCTGTATCTCTGCCACTAGTGAGGCAGGGGAAGGTTTTGATGGGACAGCATCGGGAGATTTTCTCTGGGGCGCTGATGAGGAAGACGGAGGCCCTGTGATTGTTGCAGGAGTGAATGTATAGAGGCTCTGTAGGTTTGGCTGTCCGAGAGATTGGAGGTGGTCAACAGCATGCATCATGAGCACCGTCAAAACACCTGAGATACTGAGCTCAAAGGGGAAAGAGACCCGCACACACACACACACACACCTGGGGACAGCAGAGAGAAAGAAAGTACCATATGTAGACAGCAAAGAACCGAGTGAAGAAACTGTCGAGCATGAAGAGCTGTAAAGACACGATGTAAGTGCCGAACGGAGCAATCCCAAAAAAACAGTATCTCGGATACGAGAGAACAGAAGAGCGATCTGAGGAGAGAGAGTAGCCCTTGTAAGGATTTCTGTCTCCCCCGTGTTACGAAAGACGTGCATCGCTCGAAGGTCCTAGCGCACTTTTGCGCCTATTCGTACGTAACGAAGCAAGGTGAGTGAACCGGTACATTGAGCATGTGTTCCTACGGACAGCTCCTCGGTTCTCGAAACCTCTGCATCATCACGTAGGACTCCAATACAGAGATACGACAAAAGTGTCTGCAAAGAGTCATCTGCCAAGTGACCGTGTCTATACATCTGTTTGTGCCTGTGTATACTTGCAAATCTAGACATACCTACCTGTCGCTGTTACTACCACTCACGTTGGGCGTGTGCTGCGACAAGTAGATACAGTTAGTTAGATCGATGTGCTACAACATACATTATATATATATATATCCTGCAAGCGTTGGCCGAAGTCGGAGTAGCGAGAAGGAAAGGTGGACTACACCCAAGAGAATTGGACGGGTGTCCCCACGATCGCCATGCATAAGCACCTGACTATGACAACAAACTGGCAAAAGAAGAAAGTGTGAAACACAGCGAGGCCCGTCCACTTCACTCCCTCTTACCGAGGACCGAGGAGAGAGAATGTCCTAGCCAGTCGAGCAAGATCCGAAAGAGAAAGGAACTGAAGAAAGGAAAAGAGAATGTCATGCAACCAGCACTTCACAAATACGGACGCACATTAACGACTCATAGAGGGCATAGGCTATTCTTTGCATCCTGCTATAGGGAGACACGTGTAACATCACACGATCCGACAGACTATCCATCTACAGACACCCCTCTAAACACAGTGAGCTGTTCTTGCCACTGCTATGAGAACCCACTCACGAAAATGTGCGGCAAGCAACGGTACTGTTGCTGCGACCGGAGCCCTTGAAGAGGAGCTTGCCGTAAGCAGAAGTGCATGTCTTATCCGAGTGGACAGAGCGAGTGTAGGTAGGCTGTCTGTTCTGTGTCTCTCTAGTTTTTCTCTCACACAAAAGTGGACATGTGGGGCAGGACGCTCCGTGAAGAGAAAGAGTTTCTCACGCAGTGCAACGTAATGAGCAAGGCAAAGACCAAAAAACATGCTGGAGGTCCCAAGGTTCCCTCTCGGGTCTGGATCAATAGACTTCATGTGAAGGAGTGAGGAAAAAAGAGGCCTTTCCGCTGTCTTCTTACTGATCTCCTCTATGCTATCCTTCAACCTCCACAAGGGGCTGGAGAAGATACCCATAAAACAAGATTCTACACGTTACGGAAAGGCGTCATGCTCGACAACTGGCAACGCGTTCCATGGAAAAAAATTCTGTCACAGCCAGCCATCTAGATACATACATGAATAACCGAGGTTCACGTGACAGATCTTCAAATATTCAGGTGTGCCTATGATCTGCTAGCGTTGAAACCAGTGTGGCTGCGTGCGCGTATATGCAGGTGGGAAATGATCTTATGTATCTTTCAAGCGTGTTCTAGCAGTCCCTTTACCGATGTGTCCGTCACCCTCGCGCCTGTTGTTGTCAGCGAAAAAAAAGGAACACAGAGGGCCACGGCACCGGCACTTGTTACGTAGAATGACTAAGGCAGACACCAAAAAATAGAATGGGTGGAGAAGTTTGATTACTTTGGAAGCCCAGGGGGCTGACAACAAAAACGAAACAGAAATGTGTCTGGGTAATGACGTAAAATTTCAAGTGAGGGAGCTACTATCAACGTGCAGTCTGTGGAGGCGGTTTCTCACTACCTGCTCGTGTGTATGCACGGAGACAGCGAAAAAACCGAAGACTCAAGTACGGACTTTCTCCCTCTCTCTCTCTGTATATATATATATATATATCTGTGTACGAGAGACTGATAGGACGGGGAATATATGTAGGTAAGACGTGTGTGGAGGAACGGACAAGCGATGTTTCCCCTATAGAAAGGATGCAGAAGCGTATAAGAAAGTACTCAAAGAAGCCACTGGTACAGTCGTCCATCTTACAGGCATATGAGGTAGAAGATTATCGCCTAGGCGCTCCCAAAGAGGCTGCTGGGTAAGTGTAAGGTGACATCTGTTGAGCCATGATAGATGACTATTTAGTTTCTCAAGGTCTTCCCCTTTTTCCCCGTGGCTCTCCTGCTCTCTGTTGGAGCCTGTAGAGATTGTGATTTCAAGTCCTTCTTTCGTCCCTGAAGAGAAAGATGGAGAACCGTCAGATAACTGCCTGGGTAGGCCTCTCTCACGCCGCCCCACAGTGTAGGTACTTGAGGACATCATGAGTCGATGAGTAAAAAGATTCTGAGAAGCAATTGTATTGACATGTATCGCCATTACGTGAGATGTCAAGATGTCGATGACCTTCAAAAGGGAAGGACCATCGAAGGAGAAACTGATCCGTTTCAACCGAGAGGTTAGCTGGTTCCAGTACGGTAGAACGGAATGGAAAGGAAGAATACATGAAGAAGCCGAAGAAGAGAGTAGACACGGTATGGAGAAGAAAGGAGATGCAGCTGAAGCGGGGTGACTTTCATCCAGTGTTTTTCCCGAGGTCTTTTCAAAGGATATGTCCGTCTGGTGACGATGGTTTCTCATATACTTATTCGGGTGTAATGACAGCTCGGGATACTGGAGGGCAAAGAGGAGTTGATGTGTGTTAAGAATAGCAATAGGTTTCCACTGTTGAATGGATGGAATAAAAACTTTGAATTGTTTTCCTCTCAAAGAACTTGAGCTCGTCGACCATGTGTCTTCATCTTCTACGTCATGTAAAGATAAAATGTTTCCTGGTCCTGTTTCGTCACTTGACCCACTGAGATCACCACAGAACGAACTCAAGATATTCGGGGTGTCTCTTCTTCCCTGATGAGCGCGAAGAGAAGAACAAGCGTATCCTCTCCCGCTCTGTTGATCTCTCCACTCCGCATCTGCATCATCTTCACGTGTCCACTGATATCTCCAGTCTTCTTTCCCATGCGTGAAAAACCGAGAAAGAGGTGGAGGTGGCGGCACACAGGGAAATTGTCTTAATGCCGTTGTAAGAGGCTCAGGCTGTTGAGCTGGGAGAGCTACACCGTCTCCATCGAACTTGGTCAAATGGTCAAAGTATGTTACAGGTGGAGGAGGAATACTCTTTAGATCAAAGCGAATCTTCTTCTCATTATCGTCCTCACTGATATCCGTTTTCACTTCTTCACACCTTCTCCCTCTTGATGCAACTTCATCTGTCGCCACGCCCTGATCTCGTCTACTCGGAAGCTGAAAGCGCTTACCTTCGTCTGCATCTCGTCGCAGATCCGCATCGTCTCTAATCAGCCTCCGACGACTACGTCTTGTTGTTTGCCTTCCTCTTGAAGCCGGTCTGTTTGCTTCGGTAGCAGAACGATGCTGAGTGATCGTGTGTTTCTCTTCAGTGGTTGCTTCTGCTTGCTTTGCTGAGAGGGGACCGTCCGCCGCTGGCACACTGTTTTTCCTGGACCCGACACCGGTGACATACTCAGGGGAAATCCTGGAGGCCGAAGATGGAGAGGTCTTCCTCTCCTCTAGAGAAGGGGGTGCAAACGTTTGTCGATGGAAATGAACCGACGTTGAGGATCGATTTGTATATGCATGTATATGCCAACCCAGCTCATCGTGTGTTTGCTTCCGCTTGACTTCGGCTTGCCATGCATCTTTGTCTAGATCAACACGTTGGAATCGCTCAAGATATGGAGGTTGAGAATACTCTTCTGGTTTGGCGTCTTTCCGCTTTCTGGTGAATTTCCTAGCAAACTTGTTTCCGATCCCTGCTGAGGAACTCTCACCTTCATAGTCGGAGTCCTCTTCATCCACCCTTTCTCTGCTTTTATTTGCAGAAGAGAAAGAAGCAAAAGGAGCATGGCTGAGACAGCGAAAAGAGGAGTGGCAGTTGGTTACGAAAGGAAAATGAGGACGGTGACACACACAATACGCTGAGCACCTCCGCAAAGAAAGGCACAAAGAAGAGGACAGAGGACGAGGGGGGAGGCAAGAAGTATGAAGACAATCGATTCTTCTGGGAGAGAATCGATATAAACTCTTGTTTGCCGTCAGACCGTGACAAGAGGGAGGTTTTGAGGCGCTGGGGTACTGCACAACTCCCTCTCCCACTCGCGGGAGTCGGCAGCGGTACGGCGACAACATTTGCTTGTTTGTTGTACTTCTTTCATGCTGGTAAGGAGAAACACTTGAAGGCTGTATATATGCTGAAGGAAAGCTTCGCGTTCGATAAGAACACGAGATAGGTACCCATATTTGGCAATTCAGAGCGCAGATGCTCTGGCGGACGTGTACTTTTTGCAGACACGAGAAGGAAACTCGAAGTCGATAACGAGCGCATTGAGAGAGGGAACGGAGTGGTCTCTCAAGAGCGAGCGATCTCACAATCGCATCGAGGGTCGCCGAGGGCATTCATGCATGCGGCCGACATGTTGTCCGGACCACCGAGGCGGAAATAATTGCTTCTTCCTGAAGAGAATCCCACGGATAACATACAGCTGTCATAAAATCTGTCTTATGCCTCGCTGAGTAAACTGCTTGTGCTATGAGGGCAGTATCTGGGGGTGATTCAGAAACGCTCAGTCATGGATTGCATGCGTGAAGAACATGCACAGCTTCGCAGTGTTACTGTGTACGTTCTTCAGAAGTGTGTGTAAGTCGAGATGGTGGTAAGTGAGAAATAGGACAAAGGGCGTTCCTGATTTGAATTGGACAGCGTCCTCGCTCTCGGGCGGACCACGAGCAAGTCGCGTTGCCGGCGTCTGTGAGCAGAACTGACAAGAAAGATAACTTCGCTAGGGTTTCCGGTAACGCTTGGGCTGTGATTTAAGAGCGTTTCTTCCAGTGTGGCCCATCCCTTTTTACCATCTAAAAGAGGTGATGATCCCTATGGAGTCAGCCGCATGGCAACAGTCCCACTGGCGAGAATTCACTTTTGGCGTGCAGCTGGGTAGCAGTCCACACACGTACTGATGTGAAAACGCATAGGTTACGACACGAGCACCTGAAGTGATCTCTGCCGGACTGGCTACGCGTCCCACCAAGACACCGTAGCCGCCCCTGCTGTGAGAGTTACGCGTGATGCTTTTTAACTTATAGACAGATACAAGTCCTGGAGGGCTGTGAGTGAGCCCTGCACAACAAAGTCTCAGTCGTCGGAGTTGATAAGGCAACCTTTCTGCGCTGCCTGGCTTCGACGTGCACGGAATTCAAGTATACTTCTAAAAGTCTCCAGGTGCAGCAGGCGGAGAAGTAGGTACGTGATCGCGTCCCCTTGAGCTGGGCAGGTAAATGGCACCTGTCCATGGGTATGTCTTCACAGAAAGAGCTGAACAACACCGTGTCAGGACGTGATTTCGAAGTTGTACGGACGGGCTGGGAGACAGGCACTCGTTCGAAGCAAGTGCGCAGTTCTTTCGTAGGCAACCGTTCAGAACTACTGGGCACGAGCGGTGCGCATCCCTACGCCAGCGACGCGTGAATCTCCGTCCGCCGTGGTCACTCGAACGCACGGGTGCTGCAGGTCTCAGAAGGGCGGGCGGAGTTACGACCCCCGAGTACACGCGCTAAGGGGCTACCCCCTGAATTCAAATGAGAATGATGTAAGAGTATATAGGAGACAGTCCTCTGACGCGCCGCTGATGACGTCTACGCTTTCGCCGCCGCCGGTCTGTTGGACCCGGTGGCAAGGAAAGGAGCCTAATCTGCTGTGTAAGGTGGGAAGTGACTTTTGCTGGGGCACGCCGTCACGACCTAAACCAAATGAGCCCTTAAACTGTAACCGCGGGAGTGAAGTGACAGAAACCTGTAAATACGTGCTCGGCCGTGCGAGGTGGAATTTACCTGCTGTCGGCAGCTAGTGGCATGAAGTGTCACTTTCTCCACTACAACAGGCTCCGGGATCTGTCTCAGAGCCAGAGGCCGGGTTTACTTTCCCCCTTTCCGTAGAGCCCTCTACGGCAATGGTGAGGGACTCGGTGTTCAGTTCATGTGGTGTATATCATGGTGACCATGGGTCACCTCTCTCGTTAGTGCCGAGGCAGGAATCACGAGTGTCCGAAGAGCTGGGCTTGTACCCAGAGAGCTGGCGAATGTTCGCGGGTTAGGAAGACAAGACCAGATGACGGTACCACGAGTGTAAGAACTGCTGGATCTACAACTCGCCCTGTTGCACTGTGGAGCGTGCTTCCAGTATCTTCCAATGTTGCCAAGCGGCAGACAGGACCGTAATTGAGTCTGTTGAGGTATCAGTGGCCACACAGCAGACCTGAAGGCAATCCTGAGAGTCAGAGAACTGGTCTTAATGAGCATTAAGGAGCGACTGCCGCTGCGCCGGGACTCCTACAGCAGTCAAGAGCAATGTCATCTCCTGTTCGACAGCAGCAACAAGCGGGCGACAGCATTAAAACAGAGCATGGCCAAGCCCACACACACAAGCAAAAACTGTCAGTGGCCCCGGATGCACACAGTAACAGGAGCAACTGACCCAGAGCTGTTGACTCCTACTAAACAGCAGTCTAGCCAATGGTGCGCATCCCGGCTACGCGGTCACGCCTCTCCAACGTCCTCAGGACCTTCCTTTTCCGGCTCTTCGCCCTCTTCCTCTGCGACTCTCTCCTCTGCTTCGCGAGCCCTTTCTTCCTCTTCCCGCTTTCTCTGTGCTTCCTGCTCCTCCTGTTCTCTCTTCCTTTGGAGTTTCAGGGCCTTAGCCCTTTTCTTTTCTTCAGGTGTCACGTCCACTCCGTTGAGACGCTTCAATCTATGCAGAATCACCAGCACCTCCTGCCTGAATTCTTCGTCACTGATCTCTGGATCACAGGGTGAGACAATGAGCTCGCGAAGAAGAGGCAGCATCAGTAGCATCTTCAAAGCGGTGATATCGGGCAGCTTCACACCGGTGATATCCAGGATCTCAAGTCCTACCAGCGTGCTTACGTCAAGTAGGGAGTTGAGCGGACAGTACGACAAAGAAAGGTATGAAAGGGAGGGAAGAGCAGGCAAGTGTGATAGTGTGCTCATGTTTGTGTCCTTGAGGCTCAGATGACAAAGCGTCTCAGGAAGTTTTTCAACGCCCTCGAATGATGTCACTGGGTTACCATCAAGCGTGAGCTTGGCTAGGCGCTGCAGTCCAATCGAGCCGAGTTTGCTGATGGAGTTATTGGACAGGTTGAGCACGGCGCAAGATGGTAAACAAGCATCGTCGGCTAGGTAAGAGATGTCTGTGATGTTGTTTCGAGCGGCATTGAGAGACAGGACATGGGGCAGTTTCGTGAAGGGCAGAATGTCGACAAGGTGGTTGTCTGATATGTCAATATACCGGAGGTAAATGTATGTTGATATTTCCTCGGGAATAGTCGTGATGTTTTTTCCCGTGCAGTTCAGTCGGACGAACGCGTAACCGCTGCCGTCTACTGTTCTAGCGACGTCTGTAAGACTCGAGTCCAGCACCTCGCCAGCCAGTGGCACTTGGTCCGTGGCCACACGAGGGACGGGCTTCTTTTCTTTTTTCGGCTTCGCCATTCGAGCAGATGTTGTGGCACGCTCTCTGACTTCGGCTCAAGGAAGGAGCTGATTGCACGGAGCCAACTACAGCTGTATACCCTTCACTTGCGGGACATGAAGACACAGCGCTGCGTAGGCTGTGGCGCCTTCCTTGCATACACCACTCCAGAAAGCCAGGATGCCACCAGGTGGCCCCTACAGCACTACGAGTGATGGAGAAACCCGAGAACGGCAGATCGAGGCTGGCCTGCAACTCGACGTGCTACTTCGAGTTTCGGGTCACTTAGTGCACCCGGGATTCTCAGCTGCAAGTCCATAGGCAGTCTGCTTATCAAAATTGGGGAAGCCACTGCCTTGGTGTGCCGCGCCCGAAGCTTGTGACAGGGACAGATGGGAATAATTTCGCCAAGGTGCAGTTGTGCTCCTGCCTCAGTATAGCGGCATCTTCCAAAGAGAGTACACATTTCACTTGCCTTGGCTTCCGATTCCCTACTTGGGCCGAGCCTAACGCCGCACATTGACACCCTCTGCCGCTGAGCCACCAGCGCACACCTTGTCCGAAACAGCCAGGGAACTCAGGTGGGGCTCGACAATTTTTGGCAGGAAAAGCTGAGCACAGCTGACGGTTTGGAGATCCGGATCACCAGCTGGACTGCATTGCGCAAGCGCGGCCTGACCTTTTCCGAGACCGGTGGGGACCTGGTTCTGTCCCACGCAGAGGTTTTTTTCTCTTATTAGCAGGCGCGCAGGGCTGCTCCGGAAAGGACAGTGTGTGTCCCCCAAAATTGTGATAGCGCGTCTTCGGTAGTTGCTCTTCGCTCGCTTCTAGAAGGCAAGAAGTTAGAGAGCCTTCTGGACACCACACTGTGTTCTTGCATGCGAACTTCACCGCTATCACAATGGTACCCTCTTCTCACTGCCTGAGCCGCCTTTCTTGCAGCCTCACTGGAACCCCTCCGGTCTCCAATCAGCTCATTCCCTGGAGCCATGATCCGTCCAAGCCTGTTAATGCTCTCAGCGTGCTCGATTCTCCGGAGGCCGCGATCCGACGGATTCTCCTTCCTGCACCTTGATTCATACCAGTCAGCTCTGTTCTTTACGAAGCCATAGTACACTAAAGCGAGCGACTATCCGGAACGCGAACGCGACGTAGGCTAACCGGGTTGTACACTCATTAATGGGGAAAAAATGATGTCCCGCGGTGATGGCCAGGAAAGGCACCGGCTGCTCTGTCCCGGCCGCGCGTGAGTTTGCAGCGCTTGGCTTCACCGGCTAACAGGTGAAGCCTGCTAGCAACTGCACTCATCGATCTCCTTCGTAGACACTCTCTACCACTCCCCGTTTACAGGCAAGATATACTTGCCTTGCCACCGGCCAAAATAGCTGGTCGTAAGTCGACCTCCCGAAAATTTCCGGGAGAGATCGTTGTCAGGAGGCTCCGAGAAACTGAAAGGACGAAGCTTCCCAAGCGACTGTGTAGCAGGGGCTTTGCCGTATCCAGCTGAAACTCTGGCTATTACCCTACTCGCCGAACAGAAGAAACCAACTGAATGAGACACCATCTTTTTGGAAACGGCTCTTGGGTCGCCTTCGATTGAAAAATCTTTATTAAGCAGCATAAACCGAATCTGGAGACTATCGGACTCGAGCACTGCTCAATGGCGTCGTGTTCGTCATACGGGTATCCCACTGCGTAAAACACTCATGCTCCAACAGCACAACTCAAATGAAGTCCAGGGTCCATGCTATACTGACCCGCAGTAATCGTGAAAGAGCATCGGACTTCTCCAAAGAACACGTGGGAGCGCTGGCGCTCACTCGCAGCCAACTTCGAATGCAGGTAGAAGAAGCGGAGACGTTACTATTCACAGGAGCAAGTGTACTCTCATGGAGGTAGGGACCTCGAGCTCAGCATCGTACGAAAGTTCTACGGAATTTCTCGCTGATCCCCTGGTTCAAAACCTAGGACAAAATTCCAGGGCTGCCTGTGTTGTCATTCGGGAGACTCGTCCCTACG